>NW_017308444.1:41932-105924 GCF_000935625.1 Nanorana parkeri | reverse complement strand
AAATCCTGCATATTTAATCAAAAGGGAAGGAATAGCCTGAATACTGTAGGTGTAGACCATTGCATGCTGTGACTCCACAGTATACGATGAGGTCCAAGCCTGTACGACTGATAATTGAGGTTGTCTATTTGTAAGAACACTAATTTCTTGTTCCAATGATCTGTCTCTTGGTAAGATTCTTAAATTGCATGCCATAAGTAAATTTGTTGATCTGAGCGCAACTCGATCCTATTAGGGATTTAACCCATAAAAAGATGGAGATTTTGGTGGGGAAAGTTGCTGTTTCTGAGCTGGTTTGAAAGCTATAGTTTTCACAGCACCTGTGAGAATTACAATTGTGGCAAAATAAGCAGTAATTCCACTTACGGTAGTTTACTTTTGTAGCAAGTTTTAACTCGTGTGCACTGGTGTTGCACTGTGCACAGGTTTTCTAAATTGATTTGGTACAATGCAAAAATCCTACAGTAGTTGTTATTGGGTATATCAGCACATACACATGGCTTAGCTGTTTGATGCTCCCAGAAGACCAGATTACTGGCAGCAATAAGGTTTTCAGGAATAGGTGGTGGTCCAGTGTAGGAAATGTGTTATATTTCCACTGTGTCTTTCCAGAGTTTTCTTTTCTTGCTTGCATCTTTACACTAAACTAGGAGTTAAAGTTCAACTGTTTTGAAAATAATCTATTAACTCTATTAAAGGATTGGTGCTTGGGGCAGGATAGTTAGGGTTGGGTGCCAATGGTATGCATCAGCTTGATTATTATATGTTTGGATTAATGGGTAGAGTAGCCCTTTAGGGAATATGTGAAATGTTTTGGTTACGTTTTAAGTGTTTGAGGTTTACTGGTAAGGGTCAATTTTTATGGTTAGACTAGGAGTTTTTTTTAAGTAAAGTGCTGTGAAGGGGGTTTTATAGCAACATGTTGCTTTGCCCTAAATGGGAGGAGGAGAATGAGATTGTTTGATGATAGGTGTTGGCAATAGCTCATGCACTGGGAAGAGAACCTGAATGCTTATAGTAAAATTAACTTTTTTTTTGTAAATAGTCTTGTTTTGAAGTTTGCTACACCACAAACCAATGTACCACTTTGTAATGTTGACCTGCCAGATGAACTAAACAGATGGAAAGGAGGGGTGGCAGAGAAGACAGAGAAGAGAAGTAAACATTAGTCATCATTGTGCTCTGTACATTCTCATTCAGTTCTTACAGTAGCCAGTAGCTATTTGACGGAGGAGTAAGTGCGTAGTGTGGGTCACTGAGGTAAGCATTATGCCCATTTCTCCCTTCACTTTTCTCCTCTTAAAAAGTAGCTTAGATTTATAGATCCTTCCAGGATAGAAAGGCAGCTGCCATAGTTTACTTTGCATTTAAAGCACAACTCCAGGATAAGCAAATATTTGCTTAAGTGCAAGAGAGGTCTTTTCTTCTAAGAGGAGCTCTCTCTTATCAGGACCTGTCATTGCAGCTTTGATTGTGCAGGGTGACTGGCCCCCTCCTGTAGTTTTCAGCAGATAGCCTGTAGTTGGTGAACCTGCTGGGACCCTCCCACAGTGATGAGGTCACTGCAGCAGATAATAATGGGGTCTGCAAAGGCATTTGGTTCAACTTTTTCAATAATCGATTATAATCGATTATGTCGATTAGTTGTTGCAGCCCTAGTTCATTGTGCATACAAAGTGGTTTTATGTCCTTTTTTGGTTTTTAGGAATATATAGTTTTGTGCCCATTGTTTCTTTAAAAAGTCTGACCAATTTTTGCTTTCCTCTTATGGAAATTTTATAGTTTCATCTGTTTTTTTTGGTGAGTTTTGATTGATCACCTTCTCCCTGGTTCTGGTTCGGTGTTCCCTTGTGTGTCCCTGTCCTTCCCGTGTGTGAGGTCCTTCCCTCTGATGGTGACCTTTCCATCTATATCTCAAGCATCAGGTTGATTCTCCATGCCCTCTCTCTGGCCGTGTTGAGAGGTTACCTGATTTGGTAGTGGGCTTTAACATCATTCTGTTCAGATTTGGGCATTGGTCCTTCAGTCAGCCCCCAGTTTTCTTTGTTAGCCCTTTTAGCAGCTGTTGCAGTGCTGCTTATCACTCATTTGGACTGCTTTTGGATGTCCCAACAGTATCTGAATTTGTGTGTCCCTCATTGGATGAGAAAGAAAATAGATTTTTGTACTCAACCTTAAAACCTTTCATTTGAAATCTATTGAGGGACACATATAAGGGCCAATTAAACTTCCAGCATGACTTTTGGAGTGTGGGCAGAATCCGGAGTACTCGGATGAAACCCACACAAGCACAGTGAGAACATGCAAACTCCTTTGCAGATAGTGACCTGGCCGATGGCCGGATAATGTAATGACTTAAATTATATATCCATTGAAAATACACAATGTATACCATTTAATAGAGAGGTAAGGTCAATTTAGTGACCTGGTCTGGTGGAAGAACTGAAATATCTACCTGAGATTCTCCCCACTTTAAGTGGACCTTTACCCCCTTTTGACTAAAAATTAGATCAGCATGCAGCTGTCCTGGGAAAGTTACATCAGCAGAGCATTGCTGGGAAATCTCATCTGTAACCTCATGAGATCTCAGGGAAAGGCATTTATTCTCTCTTGAGATGATGTGCATGGCCACAAGCCCCAGTCACATGTGCCAGAGGTTCAGGAAGTAAAGGGAGATCTAGTAACCTGCCTTTAGTTAAAATGACCAGTGTCAGAAGACTGGGGGGAAAAGGAGAAATAAGGTGTGCAAAGAATGTAAAACCTGCAATTATGTGTTTGTAGATTGTCATTACTAAACATTTCTAAAGGTGTGTATGTTGTTATTTTGACGATATGGGTAAAGTTCCTCTTTAAATCTAAATAAGGATGGAGAGCTAATTAAACTACTTCAGTGGTGTAAAAGTATAGCAAACTATGCAGAGATGTAAATTAGGTACCATAAGTTGCCAATATTTTGCCTTCAGTATAATGTAATACACCACAAAATATGTGAAATTATTTGTTGCTATTTTCTTATGTATATATTAGGGAATGTAAATTAGCTGTAAAATACACGCTGGAGAGAAAGCTGGAGCCTATAAACACTGTCTGGTTTTTAGTCTAGCTGAAGGGTCTGGAGTGGGGGCCTGGAAAATTATGAGAAGAGCAGTGAAGAACAGTCTTTTATATGCTGCTTCTAAACTTGAAGCAATCCATTCCTGTGTAGTAAATGTGATTTTTTTTTTTCTCATGTACAAATTCTTAAAAACTACACAACATTAATTTTCTAAAATACTTACACTGACTGCTAAGGTTATGTACATTAACTGACAACGTTTACCTAAACCCTTCGTGCCGGGAGATGTACACTGTACGTACCCACCACTAAGTGCCCAAATGACTGGTCATGTATACTGTACGTGATTAACAACTCGGGTTTCTGTAATCCGGTAACCGCTGAGAATCTGCGGTTACCGTTTATCAATGGATGCCTCAGTATTAAGTCATCCACTAATGAAAGTTTAAGGTCAGGTTCACACCATTTTCTGGACCAGATCTGGACTGTGGAGCATTGTGTTTTGCCGCATTCCGGAGCCGTCTGAAATCCTAGAGATGTGAGGTGTTTACAAATAAAGGACAAATAAATGAATTTATTTAAATTTTTTTTTTTTTTAGCTGTGTTATTGCTCTAAAAAATAATAATCAAAACTGGAGTGAAGTGTTTTCGTTAAATTTTTTTCAAATGTTTTATTTGTCCCAAGTGAGGCTTTACGCACACATAGGGATGCAGTGATACCATTTTTGCGGTATAGAGTACGAGTACCAATATTTTTTTTCCAGTACTCGCCGATCTCCGAAGTAACATTAAGGAAGCCGGGCGTTGTGTAATGATTTGCCTCCCGGCTTCCTGATTAGCCGGGAAGCCGGCTTCATGCTACCTTGTCACCAGGTGACCAGGAAGCATGGAGCCAGCTTTCTGGCCAATCAGGAAGCTGGGGGGCGGGTAATGAAAAGCCACCCAGCATCCAAGTGAGGAGGAAGCATGGAGCTGGCTTCTCTGACAATTAGGAAGCTGGGTGGCGCGTAATGAGCCCCCTCCTTCCCAACCCCTACAAAATGGGACAACCATCCCCCTCACCTCCATTACACAGTTGCGGCTTGGTCTGATGTTTCCAACCTCATTACTGAAGTTCTCTTCATAACTGGATCCAGCCTCAATATACTGACCCATTCCATTCAATAATGCCAGCACTAACAAGAATGTTATCACCATGAATGGAAATACTGAAGCTGCAACTATGCAGGTAAGTATTGGCGGAAGTGGTGCTTGTTGGGGGGAGGGGGTTAGGCCAGAATAAGAGGGGGGAGGGTAGTTAGTTTTGATTGAACTTGGAGTTCCTGTAAAGTGGGACTTACGGTAATCCAAAACTCCTGTTTGTAGTCCTTTTTGGTGCTGCTGGCCATTATATACTGTACATACACACCAAGATAACCTCTCCATGTTTGCAGACGTATCTTTTTTATTTCTTTTTAAATTTTTATTGTATATGACATTATATTAAAGAAAAATCTCTGGCATCGCTCCAAATCTGTGTAAATTCAGCCATAAGGGAGCATATAAGCACCGCTGGAGGGATGACCAGATGATTTCCTTAAAACAGCAGTGGAACGCCAAGCTGTCTGTATCTCGTTCCAAATGTCCTCAGCCTTTTCTTGTGTCATTTAGCTGGCAGCAGCTGCTGTTTCTGGGGGTGTTTTGGAAATGTTTAAATTGTGTATATATTTTACATTTGCACTTAAAATGTATGATAAACTAAAGCATTTTTTATTTATTTTTTATTTTTTTTAGCAGCTTTAGAGTAGAGCTGGTCATATACTTGTCATATTTCTGGCGATTCCTACTGACTTGGCTAGAACTCAAGCAGTGTGTGGTCCTGTTGGCACCCCTTCTTTTGACAAAAGTCGATTTTTCAAAGGACCATTGTGGATAGAACTGTAAAAAAACGA
This sequence comes from Nanorana parkeri, assembly GCF_000935625.1. Classification (NCBI taxonomy): domain Eukaryota; kingdom Metazoa; phylum Chordata; class Amphibia; order Anura; family Dicroglossidae; genus Nanorana; species Nanorana parkeri. The sequence goes on along the minus strand of NW_017308444.1, from coordinate 100,938 downwards.
TCTCGACTGGACAGCGATTGAAACCACTAGAAAGACATTTCTATCTTTGAGAGTTGTCACAGAAACAGGCGTCCCCATTGGAGGATTTTTTCTTAACTTTTGCTCTGGTAACAAATAGCAATTTTTGGATGTCGTCTCACTTGCTGTCTAGGTGACAGTGGTCACCAGTACTGAGAGAAGGACAACGTGAGGACACAGGCAACACTTGCCAAAAGGTCTAATCCTTACATACTCTACTTGCTTTGAAGAGATGAGAATGTGGAGATAAGGGACAGACTGAGGGGGGTAGTAGAGTTCTACAATTCATATTATTTTAAATCCACGAAACTAATTAAAAATGTCTAATATAATTATTTATATTTTATATTTAAATAATTGTATTATATTAGACATTTTAATTAGTTTCGTGGATTTAAAATAATATGAATTGTACTTCACCCCTCAGTCTGTCCCTTATCTCCACATTCTCATCTCTTCAAAGCAAGTAGAGTATTTCTATAGATATCTATCTATCTAGATCAGTGGTTCTCAAACTGTGGGTCGCTGTGTGTCCTCCTCAGCCCTCTCGTAGCACAGCAGTGTCAGTTCTCCTGCCACGCCGCCAGATGTTGCTGCAGCAGCCACGTCATCCCTAAATTTTACCATTGGGGGTCACCACAACTTGGCAAATGTTACCAAGGGGTCCCGGCCCTAGAAAGGTTGAGAACCACTGATCTAGATAGATATAGATATCGATATCTATAATATGTGTATGTATATGTGGAAAAAGTAATTTTCAGTTTCGGCCTGACAAATTTTGCTGCAGGAGGTGCGTTGCGGTGCCATTAATTTAAATGGATCCCAAATGCACCTCCCATCTGCAGTGTAATCGCCCACACTGGAACACATGGTACCGCAATGCCCTGCGTTCCAGTGCAGTACGATTTCAAAAAATGTGCAAACAGTTTTATTCTGAAGTAAACTTTGTAACGCAGCATTTGAGTATTTTAATTTAACCTCTTGCCGTCCGCCCGTTAAGAAAAAACGGACGGACGGCTGACTCCTATCTGCGGGTTGCCGTCGCCAGACGGCATTTTTTTCCTGCTCGCGCGCGCCCCCTAGCGCGCGCACGGGCAGGAAAGACCCGATTGTTACTACAGCCGTTCACGGCTGTTTCACATACAACCGATCAGCGGCTCTATAGCCGCTGATCGGTTGTATGGCGTGACTTTCGGAGGCCCCCCCCCCGCGCGATCGCGGGTGCCGCCATCTCCCCCCTCCTGACCCCTCACCTTTAATCCCGGGATCCGCTGCCCCATCTGCGGCCCGGGACCGGCTCGGGATGGCGTCAGGAGGAGGAGGGAGGGAGATCAGCTCCTTGCTGTTCTCCCTCCGTAGTGTGAATGCAGAAGTGATGTGTATTACATCACTTCCGCATTCACCTGTCAGTCATCTGGCTCCTATGCCAGATAGAAGAAGCTGATGAAGCAAATCTGTGCTTCATCAGCTTCTTTTGGGGTCTCCAGGTGACATTAGGGGTCTAGAGACCCCTAATGTCTCCATAAAGAGGACCTGTCAGTGTACCTGTGCTATTATATAGGGGGATGGTATCCCCCTATATAATAGCAATAACAATAAGTGTAAAAAAAAAATCTATATAAATAAAAAAAATTAAAAAAATTAAAAGTCACAAACAAAAAAAGTTTAAAAAAATAACAGGTCACAAATAAAAAAAAGTAAACCCCCCCCCCAAATGTTTAAGTCCCCCCACCTTCGTTTACGCACATTTAAACGTAAATATGCGTCGCATGCGCCAGCACGCGAAAATGACAATTGCGCTACACATGTTACATATCGCCGCGAACGTCGCAGTGAGAGCAATCATTTTAGGGCCATCAATCACTGATAACACTAAACTGATGAGCGGTAACAGCTTTTAAAGCGTCGCCTATGGCCAATTTTGGGTAATTTAGTTTTTTTGAGGTTTCGCTGGCGTGCGCAATTTTAAGTCTTGACATGTTTGGTGTCTCTTTACCCGACTAGACCCCGTCTTTTATATTTTACCAAAAAATTGGGAAATTTATAAATGTTTTAGAATTTAATATAGGGGAAACTGGGTTTTTTTTAAAAAAAATCTGTAATTTTTCCTTAATATATAAAAAAATAAAAACCCCAGTGGTGAATAAATACCACCAAAAGAAAGCTCTATGTGTATCTTAAAAAAGGGTATAAAATTAATTTCAGTACAGCGTTGCATGACGGAATAAATGTCAGTCAAAGTACCGCAGCGCTGAATACTGAAAAATGGCCTGGATGGGAAGGGGGTTTAACACCGCGGATGTCAACTGGTTAAATAAATGACGGTATTTTTTTAAAATGTCATCCGATTAATTGAAGTTAATAATCAGCCTTTTAATTGATTATGAAAATATTAGCTGCAGCCCTAAGTTTAATTTTAGAAAACATAGCTCCCCAGTCCCTTCATAAGCATTTAATAGCAATAGAGAACTAAGTAGGATTTTTTTAGTCCTGGGGTTTTTAGAAAATATCATTTTAAATGGTAAGTAGCAGTCATTAAATTTTTTTTAACCCTTGCAGTGGGGCTTCCCCTGCACTGCAAGGGTTAAGTGCTTATTCGTGTCTAGGTTAAAAAAAAAAAAAAAAAACCCAAAGCTCCGAACTGTCTTCTTCTTAGACTGGCCCTTCCAGTGTTTCTCCCCCTCCTCCTCAGTGGTCTAAGGTCCCGTAAATCATCACATCTATAAACAGTGTATAAATGTGAGGATGCTGAAGAAGATTCCAAAGCTGCAGCAGAGGAGGAGACTTGCTGGAGGGAGTGACAGCTGTCCAGCTTGGAAGATCGGGTGAGTATGTATTTTAGCACTTAGATACTAACGAGCACTTAACCCTTTCAGTGTGGTGGTAGCCCCACTGCAAGGGTTAATTAAAATAATTCCTGGAATTTTTCTTTAAAGATATGCTATGTAAAGTAGGCGTTATGCCTCTATGGCTGCAAAAATGGAAATATAATTTAAAAAATAAGTACATTTTCAGAGAATGTGCGTGGATTGTTTTAGCCTCCTCCCCTATCCTGACATCCCACCCTCGCCTTCTACAGATGTATACTTGCTGAGATCCGGTGCCCAGTGCCTCCAGTGTTCACATTCCATGCCAAAGTCCTCTCTTTTCTTGCTTCACCTGCGCACTAGAGTCAGGTGACGCAGTTAGACAAGCTCCATAGAAGTCTGTGGTGCTCTAATGCACAGGCACGGCCTGCAAAGAGAGGACTTGGGCGCAGGATATAAACAGACGGTAGTCCCCGGGCCTTGTATCTGAGTGAGTATACATCTGTGGTGGGAGAGTGTGGGATATGTTAGGTCAGGGGAGAAGGGACAAAAAGAATAAATGCACTTTCTTGGAAAGGGGAAGCACACTTATTCTTCAAGCGTGTAACTTGTTTTTACCTTTTCTTCTTCACAAGTCACTTCTTTACTTTTCCATTAGCAGTAGCAATTACTGCTGTATATCAAAGGAATCGAGTTTGCAGTATGCAATATTTCTCATTTGTGTATTGGACGAAGGAGGATTTATCATTACAAAACTGCTATTTTAATCAATATACATGATGGATTTAGTTTAATTAAAGAGAAATTAGGACATTTTGCATTTATGTTTTTCATTTTTCAACCATAAATTGTTTTGTGCTTGCGATTTCTTTGTCTTGCGGCTGCTGTTTACTTTGAACAATATTTTAGCAAAGGCATCATTTATTTTAGACTGTTAGAGGCAAAAATCTTTTCCTTTCTCTTGCTGAGTTTCAGCCGAGCAGGCTGCAAAAAAACAAATTGAAGCGCTCGACAAACCAGTCAGCTTTGATGCTTTGTGTCGGGAGGTAGCCATGCATTATATTTATCTATCGAGCACTTTTGCGTAGAATACTTTTATAGAAAGTACATTTATTTGCCTTTAAAAATGGTTTGTGGAGTTCTGTCTGCTAGCTGGCCTTTTATGACCTCATACGACTGGGGCTAGAATCTATTTTTTTAAGCTGACTGGTAAGACCACAAGATATTCAATGACCTTTGTTTTCACAAGAAAGAGGATTTAAACAAACGTTCTATCACAGTTGTTGAATGTGCGTTTCATAGTCACCACCATGAAGTTGAGAGCGTATAAGAAGCAAAGCAGCTGTGATGAAAAGATATGTATTCAGGAAAGCTAGGCTTCACAGTTGGTGTATAATCCTTTATCCTGCCATTGGTACCCAGACTCATGTACCCACCAGAACAAAAGGGTCTGAATTGGAAATGGTGGGAGCTGGGGACAGTTCGGTTGGCAGCACATTTTCTGGCCCACAGGCTATGTCAGGACTCAGTTTGATACCCTTTATTCCTTCTGACAGATGTGAGGTGGGTTCTTTAGAGAGGGAAAGTCATTACCAGGGCGAGGGCAGCATCAGATCAAAAGTAAGCAGCAATCAAACAAGGTGAAAGACTGGAGAAAGCAGCCTTTTCTCTGCCCCAGACACCTGCCTGATCACTGATGGGAATTGTCTTCATGTGTCATGTCGAGCGCGTTGCCTTTGATGTACAGTGAGCAGAGCTGACGGCGGGACTCTACTGAATTTGTGAAGATGTTTTATTTTCCATCTCCCTCAGTGGGAGAGGAAATGCAATCTGAAAGTTATTTCTTATCTCAACCAGTTTTTTTTTGTTTTGTTTGGCTAGACGTTTGGCATATATAATGCGATCTGTCTGTTGATATTGTTGCATGTTCAATCTTTTGGAACTAGAAGGGTTAATGTGGGGCAAAAAACGTAACATAATTTCTGTAGGCTAAAATTGTCCATAACTAATTAATCCTAGGACTCGGGTGATAGGGAACATCATTACTTCAGTTTAAACCGAATTAAGGTGCCCACACACCTTGCGATAATGGTACGATTATCGCAAGGTGTGTGGAAGGTGTGCGACCTCTGCTACTGTAAGGTCGCACTACTTTTATCTTAGGAACATGTTCGAAAACCCGCCGAGAATCGTACGATTGTCGGCCGGTGTGTAGCATGTTCGTAAGATAAATGCCGCACGGGCTGGTGTGCGCAAGCGCACACTGACCGTTCAGCATCGCGGTCATCGGAAGCCCGCCCCCCAGAGGGGCGGGCCACCGATCATCGCAAGTACGATCTGCCTGTCCAAGATGGGCAGATCGTACCTTTTTTTTAATTACCTTCCAACCATCGCAAGACAAAAGTCTTGCGATGGTTCTAAGGTGTGTGCCCAGCATTACAGATATCAAACAGGACAGCCTCAAGCTGCCCATACACCTTACGAAAGCGGCCCATTTTCATAAGCGATTGCGTTTTCGTCCGATATGCGTAAGGTTGATGGGCAGTGTACAACCGCAAATGCTGTACAATCGACTTTTGACTAACCAGTAGGTTAGAAAACTTTGGTTGATCGTACGATTTTCGCAAGGTTGGTGGCGTTTCCGTACGTCAAAATTCGGACGATCTACACTGTACATGCGCAGACGAAAATACGTGCGGTCGACTACTGCAATTCGTCCAGGTGCTTTCTTTTAGTTACTGCTGATCCGACCTTGCGATAATCGGGGTAGGATGGGGCCACCATACGAAAATCATACGACGGTTCGATCATCGGATGAAAAGTGTCGTCCGATGATGGCAAGGTGTATGGGCAGCCTTAGGCTGTATTCTGTGGTAGTCATCTAAGTGTCATAGCATAACCTTAAAGGGTTAATTCCCCTTGATGATAACATTTGCAGTACTGTCAAGGGGCCCCAGTCGAAAATCACATAAAAGTGGTTATACTCCATTCACAAAAAATATATTGACTGATCCCTCTATGGCCCAGAAGGATACCTCCATACGTTGCTACCTTCTATGATGGCTAACCTACAAAGCTTATTTTTTGCACCTTCCATTTTATTTTGAAACAGTTAATAAAGATTGCCTTGCTCGGGATTTCCATATATCTTTTATTTCACAAAGCAATATATTCCTGGGATTGCCATAAGATAACTACTTTACAAGAGTGATGTTCATAAGCAGCAACTATGGAGTAAGGCACAGTGTAACATAAAAACAATAATGCTTTCAAGTTTACTAAAGATGATTTATTTTTTTTAGACGGTTAAGCACTTGCCAACATGAAAACATAATTCTTCAAAGATGGTGAAGGGGATTATTAAAGGTCCCTTTTCTTTTTTAAAAAAAAATTCAACAATAGATACAAGTGCAAAAGTATTCTGCGCTAATCCCTATAATCTATATACACAATATAATAAGCAGCTGACACATGAATGTAAATAACACCAAAACGTAAAAACAAATGAATATTGGTGCAGCGCTATACAAACTATTGTGATTGTAATTATCACTTTTGTGTAAACAAAACATAAAAGAAACACACAATCCGTATACAGGTGAAACTCGAATAATTAGAATATCGTGCAAAGTTCATTTATTTCACTAATGCAACTTAAAAGGTGAAACTAATATATGAGATAGACTCATTACATGCAAAGCAAGATAGTTCAAGCCGTGATTTGTCATAATTGTGATGATTATGGCTTACAGCTCATGAAAACCCCAAGAACCCCAAATCCACAATCTCAAAAAAGTACATTATTACATGCAATCAATAAAACAAGGATTGTACATAGAACAATATCGGACCTCTGAAAAGTACAAGCATGCATATGTACTCAGTACTTGGTTTGGGCCCCTTTTGCAGCAATTACTACAATTACTTTTGCACGATATTCTAATTATTCGAGTTTCACCTGTATATGTTTTTGTGCCGCAAATATTAATTTAAGAACACCTCAATTCCATAAATTCACATCAAATTATCTAGAGTAAAATAAGTCCTAATTAAATCCACCGTCATTTAAAATAATTATTTCACAACCCACTTGGAGTGTTGGAGTGAGAGGAAGCTTCTTGTCACCACAGGTGTTGAAAACCACAATCCAATAGGGCCCTTTCACACTGGCCAATCAGGAGAGGATCCCTCGACAGATCCTCTCCTGATCAGAATGGCACAGATCGGATGTCACTGCTGTGACATCCGTGTCTGTACAGTTTTTTTTTTTCCTCTATCTTGGTAAGGAGGGAAAAAAACAAAGTGCCGGACCCCATGATAGTCTATAGTCTATGGGGGGTATGATGTAAACAGATTACTGGACCGAGCCGGAGCTAACTGGGTGTAAACCCGGCTGCCTAAAGACTTCCATAGAGTTTCCGATCCTGCTCACCTTTTCTCTCAGACCATAACTAAAATATTTGAGTATGGCCAGCAATGCCTTCCCTTCTCTCAGGGGTACCAATTCACTGTTCTGATCAGGTCTAAGGTTGCTGGCGCCACTGATGGTCTAATGGTACTCAGATGCAAAGGATGGAACAATACTTAGCATAATCTCATTTCAACTTTATTTAACAATATTTAGATAAAAAAGCTTCTCCCACATAAAGACGATCAGATAAAAGCCACAATATGAAATCCCTTTCTTAGTTTGGAAGTCCTAAGAATTGCTTATCCACCCACAGTCAAGCTCTCACCACACTCATCCACCAGCGGTATGCAGTGTTCTACGTCCGGTTGTAGCCCACCATTTCAAGAAGTGCTTCAAAGCTTGACACTCATATTTCCATGTTCTGTTGTGCCCTTTCACATCTGAGTGATGTCCTGTTCAAAGCTTAGAAAAAGTTAATCAACTTCAATGAGAGCACCTGCAAAACACGTATAACGTTAGATTTTCGCGTGATTTCGCGCCATAAACTGTCTCCTTCTAATAACTAGTTTTGTGTTGGGTAAAGCAAAAATGTTTAAGCCTGAAATGTGTGAAAAACGCGCGTACAAGATTGCCAAAAAAGAGAAAAATTACAAATGATGCCAACGCTTCCATATGAATGTAGCCTGACACATTGTAGTTGCCCAGTTAAGTCACCATGCAATTCCTGTGATAATGGAATTTAAAAGGCTGTTGTTTCTGTCCCCTGCTGTCTGGCTATCATGCTGACCCCCTGGCTTAAATACCTCTGAGACTCTGACCTGAACAAGTTTGCAGATCTGGAGTTCTGCCTTCACAGTCTGCATAATTGTCCCAGGTTTCTGAAATCGATAGTTTAAGTATTCATTTAAGAGACAGCCGAGCATTGACATCAGAAGGAGGGCAGCAATGGCAGACTGCTTCTTTCAGTACAGGGTTCCATTAACTCAAGTCCATACAATACATGGATCTCTATACACGTTTTTTGTATAAATGAATCAATGTTGTATTTTTAAGTATTTCTTAAGAAAAGTTATATTATTTAAGCTGAACTCGCAAAATCACCAAATGCATTTGGAAACCCAGATATTATCATATAAAAGTAGCAGTATGTCATAACTGTGCTACTTAATAGTCTATACAGGGAGCAGAGTTGTGGGATGGACCCTGCAGGCTCCTCCCACTTCAGGCTGCCTTCAGAAAACTACAGGAGGGTGTAGATACAAGGCCAGTTACACCACACAAGGAGAGATCAGCAGTGGCCAGTCTTCATTACTATTCTGCTGAATGTGCATATATTTTGGGAATAATGATTTGTCTTAATTGTTTTTTTTTTGCCACACTGCAATATTAGGTATTGTTAACCTGTCTGCATTGAAAAAGTCAAAAAGACCTACAAATTCCATTGTGCAGTGATATGTCTATTAGGACCTTCACTAACTGTTTATGTGTAAAATATATCGAAACCGATGTATGCAGGATTCCGGGTGCACTCCATAACAATGCTTGATAGGTAACCATAGATATCTGAACTGTACCATTGTTTAAGCTGGCTATATACCTATAGATTATCTGCAGATTTTCTATGGTTAGATGGAAAAAGTGCAACAGATTCCTTCATCTACGCTAAACTATGTGGATGGAGGAATCTCCCACTTGGCCAAGCTTCAGTATCTTGCTAGTCGGCCCTGCTGGCTCTCAAAATACCTGAACAATGCCTGCATCCAATCAGATTGTTCAGGTATTTTGAGAGCCAGTGGGGCCGACTAGCAAGATTCTAAAGCTTGGCCCAGTGGGAGATTCCTCCATCCACACACTTTAGTGTAGACGGAGGAATCTGTTGCACTTTTTCCATCTGACCATAGAGAATCTGTAGAGAATCTATAGGTGTATGGCCAGATTTACACTATTTAAATACTCCTTGGTTAGCATGCAGGGGTGTGGTGAACCTTCCCTAGTACTCCACTTAGCTGTGTTTGTAGATTTTCTGTCCTTCACCACGGATGGCTACATGATGTTTACAATCAGACTTAAGGTACACTCGCCAATGTTCTGCAGTTAAGTGTAATCAGCGCAGATAATCATGGTACCCTTTCAGTAACTCGAGATTGTCCAGCACTAATTGGCAGACTCTGCCGTTATTCACAGGCAGTTTTTTGTAGCATGGATCAGACAAATACAATTCTGTAAATTGCCTGTGTGTTTTTGCCAAAGATACAAGCACTTGCTGTTATACTTGTTGAATATTTTTTTGATCAGGAATAAAGTTCTCTTTTTTTTTACAGTGTTGCAATCTTAAATATAATGTAACCCTTCCTGTCATTGCACAGCAAGATACTTAGGAAAAAAGTAATTGTTTGTATTAAACCTAAGGACAAAGTCTAGTTCATTGTAAATCTGAAAAAATTATTCTGAATTATAACAAATACTGTATTCCAAAAGTGAATGTGTAATATATAAAGATCAGCTGTACTTATGTAAATCTTAAGATACATTTTTTTGCTAGGATGTTGTAGCTACATATATGGGCTTAAATGAGTATAAACAGAAGGGAAGTAGTTAAATCTACCACATGTGATTATAAATGAGTGTGCTGTAGTTAAAATGCAGCATCATGTAATTATGACTGACTCAGCCCTAATTCTTGTAATATATTGTGCTTATTTGTTAACCAAATGTACCCCATTTAACATGTGGAGCAATCTATGTTGAGTTGTAAGTGCAGGCTGTAGCCGGGAAAACGAGCAAGAAGTATTGCTTGCACCACAACGCAAATCAGACTGACCAGGATATATACAATAATCAAAACTGAGGTGTGTTTTTCCATGTGGATTTTCTTTTTCTTTTTTTTAGCCATTCCTTTTCACAGTGTAAGAATTCCTGACTTTTCTTGCAGTATGAATGGCAGGCGTTCTGTAAACAAGAAGTTTCTTAAGTGTACATAGACTTTCTCAATACAGCTAGATTTATTGTGTCCCAGAGGGCCGCAAATAATCCCCAGGTGACATTTGATTTTGTACCGGCAAAGGGCAACTATAAAAATACTTGTTTTCACCAAAGGAAAATAATTAGTGCTGCATCGGTGCATTTCTCTTACATTGTTACACTTCATAATAGTACTGGCCATTGCCTTGTAAACATAATAAAACAAGCCACTCACAGATTATTTTATTGAAGGAGATATTTGCTTTCTATAGTAATATCTGGTATTTTACTGTCTGTCTTTATTAGGTTTTCCAATAAATTCAATATTGTTTTTTAGGTGACAGAATAAAGAATACAGAATCTTTTTCAATGATCATTACATGTCAATTACAATATAAATGATTCTGAATATCTTTAATATTGGTACTTCTTGTAAGTACCTTTGGTGGTAAGATAGAGAACAGGTATGTGTCTGCACTTTCTAATTTAAGATCTGCAAGCAGATAAACATCACTAAATGAAATGTTGGATACGTCTTTCCAAGATCAGCTTCTCATATACCCCTATCCCCCCTAACAGTGTGAACAGATTATATAAAGTGATTTATAAAGATCAAATGTGTGTTTTTTTTTTAGATCTATATACTTTGCTTTAGCTGCTAAATTAAAAAAAAAAAAAGTATGGTAATGTGTAGTTTCAGCAAAATTGTTGTAAATCTCCTTTAATGTCTTTGTCATTTAATCCTTATTTTAAACATTATCCGAGGGGGAATATCCCCCTTTTCCCTACCTTAAATACAATGACAGCTAGCCCTCTGGGAGCGGTTGGGTCTTGTGTACACTAGTATTATATTAAGGGGTCCAGTGCCTGCACCTGCCTGAATGCTCATTAAATGTAACATTTGTCACTCTGATTCCCTGTAACTCTGGCAGTAATGTTTAGCAGGCATGGAAAGCTAAAGTCTGTACAGGTTACTTTGTGTATTTTTTCTTTTTTTACTTCTTGGCGCTCCAGATTTCTTAAATAGGTGTTGCAACAAATAGTTAAAACACCTCCTTCACTAGTTTATATAAAGTATAGATTGCGGTATAGTAAACTTTTAGGTTATTAGTAGTCAGAGAGACCTTCCATTGATGGACACCAATATACTGTGATTGATGAACACACACTGAGGGAGAGGCAAATGTGGGTGATTTTTTCAAATGTTTTGTCTTCATGCAACATACCACATCCACTAGGAACAACTCTGAACAAACAGCTGACCGAGTGAGTAGAGTTTAGGCCGACTGGATTGGAATTACAGTAATAGATTTATAAGTGTTACAGCCATTTCATACTGAGGGGAAAAAAAATCAACTTTAACTATATGTGTACAGTATATGTAAAATATTTCTTTATGCATAGTATCATATTTTATATGCATGTCTTAGATGTAATGTCATGTATGCCATTGTATCACTTCTCTTTGCAGCACTTGAATTTGATTTCATTTCTTGTTAATTTAATTCAGCCAATGCAAATATTTGCAGAAGCAGATGATGTCCATGGTGTAATGTAAATGTGATAAGACTCCAAATATGAAGAATGTTCCTGTTTGCTCTCCAAGTGCCTGTCTGTATTCACTCACAGAGACTTGGGGAGTGCCTTTTCTTGAATTGTTCTCTATCTGTAGCTGCCTATTAGATGACCAAGTGCAAAGGGTCATTAGAGGAACTCAAACAGGTCCAGCATATGGGGAATTAGTGTATTCTCTTGGCTCAGATTTCATCCATAAGTAGATGGGAATGTGACATAATTATCAGTTGATCAAGCCCATAGGACTGAAGAGTTGCCAAAGAATAAAGTCCAGTGGAATGCAATCTCTGTAGAACACTGTATTGATCATGGGCAACTATTGGGTATTTTCACTGTTTATCTTTTACTAGTTACTGTGGAGTTGGTATATAAACAGTGTAAATTAGCAGGTTAAAAAAATAATGTAAAAAAAAATATATAATATACATCATTTTGTAAAATTTATTTTTTGTTGAATATATTTGCGTGGTATTCATCAGTTGGCTGTTATAATCTCGTTTATTTTATGTATAAATGGTGTTTTTAACAACTGTAGTTTAATAAGGTTCTTATAGCCTTAAAAGAAAATTCACACATTTTATCATAATAACGTTTTTAAACGAGTCTGTCATTTATTCTGACATTATTTACATTTGAGTATAACATTTATCCATTCACACATTATTATGAGTTTTGTCAAGGCAAAGCAAGTGCTTCATTCCTTTACTATGGCTGATTTGGTGAGTTTAGTGACTGGCCTAAGTGAAGGAGGAACTTCTGTTAGGGCCTGTTCACACGCCGTCCGTTTTGTGTGCTGACCTGATCCGTACGCTCCTGCACTAAAAATGCATCCCAATGTATCCCTATGTGTTTTATGGGCTACAGTTCTCACGTGCGCAGTCCGTTCAGGTTACGACAGAAAAATAATGCATGCCACATTTTGTACGGTCAGGAAACGGTCCGGAAACGCAAAACGCGTCAAACGCACTACACTGCTGCTAACATACTGATAGCCCCACTCCAGCAAAAAAAACGAATTATTTTTAACTGGAACGCATCAAAAACGCGGCAAAAGCACTGCACCACGTCTGCAGATCCGCACCTGATCTGACCTGATCAGAACCTGAAACTCACGTGAACAGGCCCTAAGAGAGTAATACAGAGCACCTGTGTAAGACGTGTTAGATCTCCCATTATTAATATCCAAAATTGTGAGTTTTTTTATTTTTTAAGCTGAATTATTATTATTATTATTATTATTATTATTATTATTATACAGGATTTATATAGTGCCATTGTGTAAAACATAGCAAGGGTACAACAATGGTAATAGAGTCCAGAAGGATATTTTATTAAATTATCAATATAAACGAGCCAATGTATTTTGGGGATTCACACACTTCCCTTACATCAAAAAATTAAAGAAAGTGTGTGTGTTTACAAGTTCATAAGGCATATAAAACTTTGTGTTTTATTTATTTATGTGTGTCTTAAATAAAAGACTAAATGTTGCAAAAACTGAAAAGATCCATTCAAAACAAGTTACAGTGGTACTACTTTAAAAAGCACAATCAAATTGGTGCCCATATAAGTTTAAAAAAAAAAAAGGACGTTCATGTTTGGGACTTCTACTCTCAATAAACCTCTCTCATTTTGTGAAGTTGCCATTGTGAATAGAAGTTCTGATGTCCTCTTATTCTTATATGGCCATGGATTCCATTGTGTTCTATAATGCCTTGTTCACACCAAATGCAGAGCAGATCAGCTCAGATTTCTGCACACGCAGCGCAGTGGGTTGTGGGACGGTTTTTACTGCGTTTTTGATGCGTTCCGTCCGTTTTTGGTAAAAATATATATATTTTTTTAGTTGCGGACGGCAAGAGGTTAACATGGGCTTTCAGTGCGTTCCAGACATTTGCATGTGTTTTTGATGCGTTTGCATGTTTTCCAGAGCACGTAAAATAGTGCTTGCTGCAGTTTTTTCACCTGCTCTGGAATTGCAGGCTCCGATGTGAACTGGAGCAAAAAATACCGTTGCAATACATTGGACGCAGTTTTGATCCGGTCTGCAACTGCTCTGCACCTGCTCCCCGCTTGGTGTGAACAAGGCCTTACATAGTACAACTATAACTTGTTTTTTAAAGAAATTGATCTATTCCGTGCTTTCAGGTTTATTTTTCTCTGTTTCATTGGTTTTATCTTTCATTTTTTTTTAGCCCTCATCACTCAATAAAATATCCTTCTGGACGCTGTTAGAGAAATATGTGGCTGGCATTGCTTTCTCTGAGGAAATGCTAGTGGCCTGAATTCCATGCATATCTACTTTCTTCAATAATGTAAGCCACCGACTAGATAAACAATTCTTGCTCTATAAAATTACATTTCCCATATGCAAAACTATTCTTATATTTAAGCTTTTCTTTTTTTCAGATCGTTATGTAGAATTGAAAAGAATCTTTCATTAGGGTGTGGGCTAATGGATGATTGCTGCAGACATGATGCTGCAGACATGATTGGCTTATTGTGTTTATTTGTTATTTTATGGGCCATTTTTTTATTTTAAATTATTTAGTAGAGTGTAGCAGAAACATTTATGATTGTGCCTGTAAGCTTGTGTAATGGTAGCTCTTAGACACATGGTGGCAGTGGAAGCAATGTTTTGGAACTGCAGCAGTTTTAGACTATGCTAGTAAAGAAAATGTGAAATGTTTGCTGTCATATGGACCGAATTTGGTTAATTGAAATAAAGTAAATTTGTCCGTTTAAAATTAGAGCTCACCTAATTGGATAATTAAAAACAATTTAAGGAGATCATTTTATTTGCAGCATTGGTATTAAACAAATGTCATTATTCATTAAAATTCCATTTGCAGGCATGAGAGCTCAAAATTGCTGTTTTGTTAATGGCAATGAACCAGTGTACAATAATAGAAAAAAAAAAGTTTTTTTGTTTTGTTATTAAATTATATTCTTTGTTTTCATGCATGCAGTGTAATTGTTAATTTAGTGAAGGAAGCATAAGGATGTGTGGCTAATCATCTGTGGCTTTAACACACCCCTGGGTGCTGTGTGGCTGCTGAGTTTTTAAGCTTTAATACATCTGCAAAATACTTGTAGCTGTTCATCAGGTGTATTGAAATACCCCATAGAGGCAGCACAATCCACTTTAGATATGTACTGATGGCATACTGACTTCCAACAACTTGGTATAAATTCCAGTATCAAATCACAGCTATGTAAAAGCAGCAACCTATTTCTACTGGTTCATTCGGTTTTTGTCTCCAAGGCCTTGTCTGACCACAGCAAGCTGTACACACTGTCTTTGTTGTGTTTACTAAATGCATTAATCATAGAACATTTAGCATCAAGTTTGTTAACAAAGCTCATTGCAGCAAGTGTGTGCTGCTCGGTCTGGTAAGTAATCTCAATTTGCCTTATAATCCGCCTGCGTTTTATGCAAAATAAGTGCAGACATTTCTGATGTAAGTGAAAGGATTCCAGTCTTTTATGTTGTCTCATGACATTTTTGGGCACTTCTGTCATACCTGACTTAAAAAAAAAAACCAACAGGTAGAATCTATACCACAGATTTCTGCATTGCTACATGTATGGAGCATACATTTCCTGTTTGTGTTGACATTAATAGGTTCTGTACTTTTACCGTTGACGTCACAAGGAAAAGTATACTGAAAAACAGAATGATGATCTGAAAGTGATATATCTATATATCTAGATAGATAGATAGATATAGATCTATAAATATCAGGGCTGAACCGATCTATCGGACGAAAATTGCACTTTTGGCTAAATGCTGAAAGTGCCATTTTTCTGCCAATACATCGGCGCATCCCTGCTTTTTCTCTCTCCTTCCCGATTGGCACTGCTCTGTGTCCCAGCGGGGAGGAGAGAAAGTGTGACGGCCGAGCGCTGCGGGAGGAGAGTGCTGTGAGTGGCTGGCATTCTCCTCCCACACCGCTCAGCCTTCTGTCACAGTTTGACAGAGCGGTGTGGGGGCAGAGACAGCTGGCGCTGTCACAGGAGGCTGAGCTCTCCT
Organism: Nanorana parkeri; assembly: GCF_000935625.1. Lineage (NCBI taxonomy): Eukaryota > Metazoa > Chordata > Amphibia > Anura > Dicroglossidae > Nanorana > Nanorana parkeri. Next base: position 85,133 of record NW_017308444.1, on the reverse strand, counting down.
CCCTGCACCGCTCGCTCAGCCTCCTGTGACAGCTGTCAAGATGGAGAGTGGGTACAAACACTCCGCGATCAGTGATCGCTGAGTGTTTGTACATAAATTAGGACATGGTATGTTTACTATATCCTCAATTATGAATGAATGGGAGTGGTCTACATTTTTCATTCATGATTGTGGTTATAGTAAGCACACAATGTCCTCGTGTTATGAATGGACAGGAACACTCTGGGCCTGTTCACATGAGTTTCAGGTCCAGATCAGGTGCGGATGAGTAGACGCGGTGCTATGTGTTTGGCCGCGTTTTTGATGCGTTCCAGTTTAAAAAAAAAATGTTTTATTTTTTTTGCCGGAGTGGGGCTGTCGGTATGTTAGGTGCAGTGCGTTTTTGACAGTTTTACGTTTCCGGACCGTTTCTTGACCGTACAAAATGTGACATGCAGTATTTTTCTGTCGTAACCTAATTGGACTGCGCACGTGACAACTGTAGCCCATAAAACACATAGGGATACATTGGGATGCATTTTTAGTGCAGCAGCGTACGGATCAGGTCAGCACAGAAAACGGACGTCGTGTGAACAGGCCCTTAGTATAGAGGATTCCTGTTCATTGATAACAGGGGCTGCAGAAAAAGAGATTGAGAACTTTGTGTCCTCAATCTCTTTTTTCTATTTTAAAAGGTAAATATCAGGGGTCTGTTTTAGACTCCTAATATTCCCCCAGAAGCCCCTAAAAGTAAAGTAAAAAATTAAAATATTTGATAAATAATGAATTAATAAAATAAAAAAATAAAACATTAAAACGTTTATAAAAAATATAATTCACTTGGGCGTATTTCAGCGTGTCGGAACGTGCTGAAAAACGCCCTATGCCCAAAGAAGTACTAGAGCTTCTTTGGGGCGTATTTCCGCGCGTATCCATTTGTGGTCTGCAAATCGCGGTTAAAACATGCACCACAAAACGCGCGTCATACACGCATATTTCGAACGCCTAGGTGGGAACCCAGCCTAAAGGAGAACTATGAGGAGTGCTTTTCACTCACCTCATAGTTCTAGCCGACCTGTGACAATGAGACTGTCACAGGTCGGCTCAGTAGATCGCTAAGTGAGCGAACACATACCGGTGTTCGCTCACTTCTCGATCCTGGTTTTTTTGGCATCATGCCTCTGTATGCATTTTTTTTTTTTTAGTATGTCATAGACAGGTGTGTAATATGTTCTGGAAGGCCCCTAATGTTCGGCTGGATCTCCTCTAGCTTGGACATCAGGGTTTTGTTCCCTGTCATCCCAGAGAGATTCCAGTTCCTTAGCGTGATCAGCAAGATCGCGGGATAAATCACATTTGTCTCCAAGGGCTGCGGTGCGATGGCCTAGTTCATGTATTTATTTTAAGAGGCGTTCAGTGATTTGTTTAGAGGTCGACCAAAGTGCCTTCTGCAGCATGGCATTAAACTGGTGTAGTAAGGTAAATTGGGAGCGTTTCTGTGAGCGAGTCTTCCTGTCCCTCCTCCTCTGTATCACTGCTCAAGGCAGAGACAGCTTGCGGGGGTGCCGCATGTGCGGTACTGGAAGGCACCATCTTGGCCGTAGCCCGGGCCATGGCTTCAGCAATAGGCTTTCTTTTAGGTTTGTGGGCGCCCCGCTATCCCCAGTGTGGCATATTCTGTAAAGAGGGCGAGGATATCTGTCTTGGAAGTTGAGGAGCGCTCAGCTCTGTGCTAATGTGAAGTTTGTCCGAGGGAGTAGTAGAGTCATCTCCCAAACCACCCATCATCGACCGCTGCACCCATGTGCCTCCCCATGCAGTTATTTTAACCAAATAATTTTTTTTATAAATGTATTACTAGAGATCCTGCCAGTAACAGCACATCATATTGCAGGCTGACCACAATAATCCACTGCCTCTAAATTAGTAGCAGCATTGTCAGCCGTCCATGTGAGCTAATTTATTTGGCTGTTGGGCTACCTATGTAACAGATTTGATGGGCAGCCCAATGGCCAACTTAAGAAGAACATACGCGAGAACTCCTGCTACTCCTGAAAGTTTCTACTGGTTGGAGCCTTAAGGTGCCCATACACCTTACGACCATCGCAAGACTTTTGTCTTGCGATGGTCGTATGCTTCTTGTTATCGTACGATTCTCGGCGGGTTTTCGAACATGTTGGCTCGACAAAAGACGTGCGACCGTACAGTAGAAACGCTCGCACGTCGTTCACACTGCTCGATTCTCGTACGATCGCGGGATTTCGCCCGATTCTCGTACGAGAATCGAGCAGTGTATGGGCACCTTTACAGATGTTGCTAACTATCAGTCATCAGTGAGTGATGCTGACCACCTTCTATCCTCACTAAAGCACTTTGCACCGAAGCTGAAACTTTCACACACAAAGTGTATAACTCTTATCTTAGACATCGTTGGTGCTGGGTTTCTGGATGGTAAACCATGCCTCCAAATAGACTGCTTTTGGTTTTCTGTCCTTTAGCTAGGCCATAGTACTCTGGAAATCCTTTATTGTGGTTCAAGTTGAGGAGCGCTCAACCCTTTAACCCTATAATTACCAGAGGTCAGTGATGCCTAGGTCATATTTAGCAACATTACTTTGTGTTGGTTAAGTTTACTATGATTTTGACTAATTTGCCTACCTACATCATGTTTACATTTTTAGAAAGAAAAATAAGGATTTGTTTATTTTTATTACTATTATAAGTTGATAAGTGGACAAGTTTACCAGTACATTATTAACCAGTTGACATCCGCGGTGTTAAACCCCCTTCCCATCCAGGCCATTTTTCAGTATTCAGCGCTGCGGTACTTTGACTGACATTTATTCCGTCATGCAACGCTGTACTGAAATGAATTTTATACCCTTTTTTGGTTTACAGATAGAGCTTTCTTTTGGTGGTATTTATTTACCACTGCTGGGTTTTATTTTTTACTATATTAAGGACAAATTACCGAAATGTAAAAAAAAAAAAAACGTTTCCCCTATATTAAATGATAAAACATTTATTATTACCCAATTTTTTGGTAAAATATAAAAGATGGGGTCACGTCGGGTAAAAAGACACCAAAAATGTCAAGCCTTAAAATTGCGTGCGCGCGCGAAACCTCAAACGATAACACCCAAAATTGGCCAATTATTGACAGTTTTTAGAATACAAAATCAGAATAGGACAATACTAAAATTATAAAACATAACTATATAGATACTAGTATGCAACACTATCATGCACAACAATTTGAGAAATCAATATAAGGTAAAGACAGGAAGACAAAATATAATATCACATAATGCAATAAGTAAATTATCTAGATCGGATTGGAAGGAAAAGGAAAGAACAGAATAGAGACAGACTAAGAGAGAAAAAAAAGGGAGAGAAGGAGAATGAGAGAGGGGGGGGAGACACAAGTTCTGAGACAGATTGTCAATATTAAAATGTGAAGAATTCAGAATAAAATTGATAATAGCATTTCAATCCCTCTTTAAAGCAGCATCAAAATAAATTGGAAGACATTTCAACAATTCCCCTATATAATAGCAAAGGCACACTGACAGATCCTCTTTATGGAGACATTAGGGGTCTCTAGGACCCCTAATGTCACCTGTGGACCCCAAAAGAAGCTGATGAAGCAGATCTCTGCTTCATCAGCTTCTTTTCTCTGGCTATAGCAGCCAGATGACTGACAGGTGGATGCGGAAGTGATGTAATACACATCGCTTCTGCATTCACAGCCCGGAGGGAGATCAGCAAGGAGCTGATCTCCCGTCCTCTTCCTCCTGACGCCCTCCGAGCCGGTCCCGGGCTGCAGATGGGGCAGCGGATCCCGGGATTGAAGGTGAGGGCTCAGGGGGGGGGCCTGGCGGCGAAAAAACGAGCACATAAAGACGATCGGCGGGCTATGGAGCCACCGATCGTCTATATGTGAAACACCCGGTAACGGGTGTTTGCATTGGTCGGGTCTTTTCTGTCCGTGCGTGCCCGCCAGGGGGCGCGCGCGAGCAGAAAAAAAATGCCGTCTCGTGACGGCAACCCGCCACTGCTGCAGTGCCGTCCGTCCGTGTTTTTACAACGGGCGGACGGCAAGTGGTTAAACAGGGGCACATTGCCATTTAGAGACTGCAGTGATCTATGCAAGCTGTAACGTTTTTTTTTTCTGAATGAAGCATTTATATTGCATGTGACGACTATGTAATAGCTGACATACTTAGCATGTGATGGAAACCACTCTGATCGGTTTTGTGTGGTTGACAGCTAGCAGCTGCAATAAATTATATTGGCAGTGTTAATCTACAGATTGTGGGCAGGAAGGCTTTACACAAAGAAAATACCCAGACACCTTTTACACGGCCGTTCCAATTGGGGTAGCCTGTCAGTTTTTCAGGCCGACTCAATCGGATGCCCAATGCAAGTCTATGGGCAGATGGGTGTCCATTTACCCCAGGTAACCCTGTCCCTGGCCGGGTCTGGTAAAACCAACAGAAAAGTGTTCCTTTTCACTGTGTCGGATCTGGGGTAATCTGATGTAAACGGATACATGTCCATTTGCATATGATTCCACATAGATTTGCATGGGGTCTGGTAATTGTATTTTGATCCTTGATGGAGGAGAAAACTGTATGGGACACGGTTGTCACAGCGGTGACATCCTCTTCGTACTGCTCTGATCAGGAGAGGATCTGTGCACGGACACGTTGTTTTGGCTACTAGCTCTCAATCCTGGCTGTCAATGACTGCTGGGATCCCCATTGATAAGAGGAACAATTGGTTCCCCATCATGTGATCACTATGTCGGCTCTGACATAGTGATTACATGCAGGCTGAAGTCTTAATTGTCAAAAATGAAAACCTGCAGATCAACACTTCCAGCGTCAGACTGCAGTGTACATCTGCCATGGCATCTATACAACAGCTCAACTGTCAGATAAAGTTGCAACATTTTACAATATTACAGTAATTCAAACAGTAAAAATAAAAATAAAATATTTTATATTTTGTGCATTTTTCAGACTTTAATAAAAACAAGCAGGCTGTTTTTTATTCCATCTTCTGGAAAAAGATAAAATAAAAACATCTATAAAATTCTTTCCTTATGCAAATTTTGAGTTTTTGCTTAGTTTACTGACATATTATGATGCTAGTTAGTTTGTCCTGGGCATCTAGGCCTCACTGACCTTTTGCCATGAAGGGTTGAAAAATAAAAACATGCAATTTGTTTTCTGAAGAATAAGCTGAGCTTCTTGGAGGCCTTGAGCTGGCTGCAAACACCAACCTACTACTTCACCCTGAGCTAGATGTCATTGTCACTTTCTAAAGATCTTGTGCTATCTGATGGGGGGAAAAGGTGCTGTGAAAATGGATGAGTGCAACCTTTCCAGGCAAACCCTGCCACTAATGGAGTGATTTGTAATAGTGCTTACAAACTAGTTTTTGGTCTCTCTGAAGCGTGGTGAGTGCTGGTGGCTGTTTTTTTTTCTCTTTATAATTGATTAGTGGTCTTTAAATCAGATATTGTATAACTCTGTCGCTCACAGTGCTTCAAGGGACATTGGATCATTTTCAGCAATTACAAGTTTCTTACTTAAATCAAAGTATTGATTTCTCTTCAGTTAATATAAATTCTCAGGCATATTTTGTAATGGAAATGTTTCATTACTGTTCACCCTCTTTGGTTTTGCCCTTAATTAGGAAAAGTTACTAAGTAAAAAGTGAAATCAAGGAACATAATTAGAGTCTTATATTGAAATACGATATTACTTTCTTTTTCTTCAAGTGATATTTTCCTCAAGTGAGATTTTCCTGAGCTTTATCATTATTAAAATGGGTACATTTTATGCTCTTTACCAGGGTTTTTAAATGGTGCAGTCTGTGTTGGGCTTTTTCTGTCATTAATCTGTTATTTTGCAGTCAGATGTATTTCTATTTATTGAGGTTCTTTCACAGGAGTAAACATATTATAGTATTAATAACATAAGGTAGATCATTCAAGATGTGACATCCTTATGGCTCCCTTGAAGACATGGTGGGAGTTGAGCAGAATCGAATAATCTATAGTTCACATATCAAATAGATTCAGAGTGATGTGAAATAATTAAAAACAAAAAACAAACTACCGTAGTTAGACTATCATTAAAAACTCTTACTGTTTAGTTCTTTGGGAGACTTTGAATTTAGTGACAGTTGTGTTGCGCTGCCACCTACAGAGGGATTTGGACACTGACTTACCAAAAAACATTGACCAGCCTGGTACAACCACTCCCAGGATCTCCTCGTTTTTTACTAACCATTTTTTTCTTTTTGTTCTAGATTTTATTTTATTTTTTTCAATCAGGTCCTCATCTACATACTGCTGGAGGCAGTCTCTAGATGCTGCTGTACTGGACTTTTAGGTGTTGGAGCTCCCATTTTTTTAACCTTTTTATTAAAGCAATTTATACAATTAAACAATCAAACAATTACAATAAACTGACAAGAAAAAGAGAACCAAACCCCAGAAGGCATAATTACCATAAAAGTAAAAATATACATAAATAAAGAACACATGATTCCACATGATTCTACATGATTCCACATAACACTTATACAATCTAGAAAGAACTATTAATTGTACCGCCTGAAACAATAGCTAGCATCAAAGGTAAACATAAATATTTCATACCTCCCTGAACCACTCTGAAGATCCTCATGTAATTAGCCTCTACCTATGAGGGTGAAACAGATCTATACTTGAGACACTTTCCCCAGATTCTATAATATTTGTCAAAAACACCTTGATTTTGCGATTCCACCTTCTCAAAGAGTACCAGTCTATTTAATTATTTCATCTATTCGCCTCTGGTAGGTGCTACCTCTGAGATTCATGTAGGGGCAAGCATTCTCGTATATAAGAGTCCTTATCAGGAGGCTCATATATGCCCAAAATCCAGGCCAAGTGGGTTATTAGAGATTCTGTATGTACTTCTTACATAGAATGAATCCGCTCTGTAACCTCTTTCCATTATCACCTTAACTTCAGACATTGCCATACTAAATGTATAAATTAACCTAGTTCCGAACCACATTTAGGACATCTAGAATCTATTCTAAAACATAATCTATACAAAAAGTTTGGAGTATGATATATTCTGTGCAAGATCAATTATTGTTTCAACCTAGGTGAAGCAGACAAGGAGACCAATTGAACCAATTTCACTGCCTTTTCCCAAAGGTCATCTTCCAATGGTTAACATATCAAATAGATTATGACGATCCCTGTGCAGGATGCACCAGTATTTAAGGATCCTATGGATAAAAGGCTGCAATCAAAATCATATATACACTGCCAGATCCTGCATTGCAACCCGCAATGGCCATGATTTTAGTCTGTCATATATTAGGGCAATGAACAAAACTCATGGCAACAGATCCAGCTTTACTTGTGGTGTGTTTATCATTCATTCCAACAGCCCTGCAGTACCGTGTAGATGGACTAGTGGATGTCTTCAGTTTTATTTCTTGTAAAAGTCCTATCCGTTAACATGCAGAGACATCTTTGGTTAAAATGTTGGTCTGCGGACTAGGCATCTAAAAAGGGTTCCCTTAATGAACATCCCTTAATGGAGATGAATTTGACACCCTCATCAAAGATGTTACTGTAGGTAACAGTAATATTCTACCCCAGCAAAAAAAAACATAGGCCTCAAGCTGAAAAGAATCAACCCTCCCCATGTGGCAAAAAAAAATTCCTAACATTACTCTATGGCAAATCTTAAGCCAGGAGCCCAGCTTCACCACAAACTCTGGGCGCAAAAAAAATTTCCCAAACCTGCAGAGTGCCCTGCAGCATGAAGGGGCACCCCTACTTTCCAAAGAGGTTAGCATTTGTGGACATTTAACATCCTAGATGTTGGGTTATGTGCTGTACCCTTCTGATGTCATGGCTTAGGTTAGCATAACTTAGATTTAAGGATTTTTTTCTGGCCCTTTTACAGCAATAAAACCAAAAAGAGACCTACACCTCATTTTTTATTTTAAGGCCCTGGATGTCTTCATTAAAACCTGAAAATGACCTATGGGATCAATCAGGTTAGTCATAATTTACCTTCATTGGTGAGAGTTTCTCACCTTTGTAGCCATCAAGAACTAGTACTGCCATGTCCCTGTTTTCCAGTAAATAAGCAATTTCTTCGCTTTGCTGTGGGCCCTCAACACTTTCATATTGTAACTCTGCCATTCAGTTTGTGTTCCAAACCCTGTGTATTCCCATGGCTTTGATGCTCTGGGGTATCTGGTTGACCTCCTGTTGGGGGAACATTTGTTAGAGATCCTGGCCAATGATCTGCAACTGATAATTTTGACCCTAAAAAGGGTTCAGTTGTATCATGAACCTTGATAACTCTGTGTTGAAGGGGACTCATTGCTTGGAGTGTCTATGTCTGGTCCTGGCACAGCTCAAACCAGAGTTTTTCCTCCACAAGAAAAAACTGGAACCCACTATTCCCAGACTCTGACTCTTCTGGCTGAGTGTCATTGACTCTAATGTCCAAAAGTCAATGACTGTTAAATTCTGAATGAGAGTCCTATGGCTGATGGTAGCCTCCTTTTGTATTGTCCATTTGCCCAGTTTTACTCCCGACCCTTTCAACTTTGCATGCTATCATTGTGGGAAAAATTGTTTAAGTCTCTGGACTAACCAATGTGCCTGTCTCTGGCCAGGGTGGCTCTGGAATCCAGCTTAAAGCTTGGGGAATCCTTTCATTTGTTTGAGCATAACGCATGCCAGCCTAACAGGCGAGGAAGGGGTCCTAGACACCCGAACAGTTCAGAGCACCAGGATGGCAGAGTAATCTGCTGTTTAACATTCTGCAGCTTTAAGCAATCTGGCTGTCTCTGCAACACTAAATATCTGAACTAGAGGGTCCCACGATCATTATCCAGTTGAACAATGACATGGCAATGGCATATGTCAACTATCATGGAGGAAACTTACATCTTGCTGCAGCAACAAATGAATAAAACTGTCCTAAGTAGAATGTTCCGCCCTTGTCTGCGTTCATCTCCCAGGCGTGGACAATTGGCAGGCAGACTACCTCAGCCAGCACCATCTGGACATGAGGGAGTGGTCTCTACACTTAGCAGTGTTTGAGAATCTGTGACACAGGTAGGAGACAGCAGACGTGGACCTCCTGGCCTCTAGTTTCAGTAGGTCAGGGATCAATACAACCTGATCTATGCCTTCCGTCCTCAGCAGCTCCCTCCCTGTTTGCCCACAGAATTGGGATGAGGGCATTCTGCTGATACTTGGCTCTCTATTCCAGGTAAATGTGGAATTCCAACCTGATCAGACTCCTGGCAGATGCTCTGTGGGTTCTTTCATATGAACCGGATCCTCTGCTCCAATGACCAATTTTTGGTCACTGGCTTAACTGGCATGGTTGTTGAAGCCCAGGTCTTGAGGGACAAGGACCTCACCGACTCGGTGAAGCCCACAATTTTGAAAGCCAGGAAGTTCACTTTCTGCAAGATCGACCCCCTAGGCATGGAAGGCATACTTTTCTTGGTGCAAGGAAAGATAATGTAATTCTAGAAAATACTTAGTAAGATGAATCCTGACCATTTACAGTCAGCCGTACAACAACATATTACATAAGGGTTAGCTCTCATTACTTGTGATCTTATTCCAAAGACCATTTTCCACACTTTCTTTGCTTAAGACGTTCATACAGAATGTTTCTCGTGCGGCTTCCCCTGCCTAGAGATGGGAAGGGCTGGAAAAAACAGAAACATTGGGGGGAAAAAAGTTTTTTTCCCCCAAAGCCGTTTTTGTTTTGTTTTTCGGGAAAAATTGAAGAAAAAAAAAAGGAGTGTGGAATATGATCTTTTAGAATGACATAATACATCTTTGACGTGGTATTCAAACTATATAACATGAAGACCTTAATGAAAGATTTCTGAGACTTTATGCAAAGTCTTAAATTGGTGCAGTTGTCATTGTCAGACATTCTAACCCTTTATGTATGTCTTCCTGTTGGAGAGATACCCAGTCACTTCCTGTCCTGACAGAAAGTGAGGAAAATGTCCACCTTAGAGACACAGTAATACTTGACAGCGACTCTAATAAATACTCTAATCCTTCCCCACTTTATTATATATGAGTTTTTTGCTGGGGTTTGTTTTTTAATAATTATTTTGTCTACATTATATTGTAATTTGGGAGGTGATGCACATAATCAGTACTTTTTTTCAGGTTTTTATTAGGGCTGCAATTAACGATTACTTTCATAATCGGTTAGCTGATAATTTTTTCAATTAATCAGATAATTGTTTTATTTTAAATTTCATTATTTAATATGTATTTAATTAGTAATACATATTAAGTATTTATGCATGTGCAATGCATGTGACGCTCTGCGCACTGCCGCTTCCCTTTGCTGTGCACAGCTCTGTGCGCAGTATATCACGGGCTTCCCAGGCTTAAATGTTTTCGTTACACACACAGCATTATACATACAACGCATAATACAAGCACAGCACACACATACAACACATAATAGCACCCTTCCCCATCATGTAATAACATGCCCCTCCCCCATCAGATAAGGACAGAGAACATCCGTCCACCATCAGGTAATGAAAGATGCCCCCTCCAGGTAATAACAGACAGCACCCCTCCCCCAGGTAATGACAGCCCACTCCACACCACGTAATAACAGATGGCACCTCCAGGTAATGACATATAGCATCCCTCCCCACCTGGTAATGACAGATAAAATCCCCCCACCACCAGGTAATGACAGATGCCCCCTCCAGGTAATGACCGCATCTCTCCCCACCAGGTAATGACAGATGCCCCCTCCAGGTAATGACCAATAGCATCCCTCCCCACCAGGTAATGACAGGTGGCATCCCTGTCATAGCCATTACCTGCTATCTGCCAGGTAATGGCAGATAGCATCCCCTCCACCACCAGGTAATGACATATAGCATCCCCTCCACCACTAGGTAATTACATATTGCATCCCCTCCACCACCAGGTAAAGGCAGATAACATCCCCTCCCTACCAGGTAATGACAGATGCCCCCTCCAGGTAATGACAGATGCCCCCTCCAGGTAATGACAGCACCCACCACCTCCCCCCGGTCTCGGTCAGTGAAAGCTGAGTGAGGCGGGCAGGGGAAGTGTGTGTGGACCTGCAAGCAGCTCAACTAATCGACTGACCAACTAATCCATAATGAAAAACGTTGACAACAATTTTCTTTTTCGATTATCGACTTAGCCAATTTTTCAGTGTATATGTGAAGTCATTCTGAATTGGGAAAGTTGGTTGGATGACCAGTGAAACGTCTTCAGGAAAAATACAGCAAGTCCAGTTGCCTTGACTTATTTTTTACAGATACACCATGACCTGGATGAATGAGAACCTGCAGACATAAAACAGGACAGTCTTTTATTTCATCCATAACAGAAACATAGTTTTCTTCATTAACAACAACATAAGGTCCGCTTGTCTTTCAGCAAACAGAATATGTTACAAGGTCTCACCGACTCAAGGTTGTCGCACCACCTACATCATGTGTCCCAGTCCCTGGACTTTAAAGTTTTTCTCATCAGAGCCACAGTCCACAGCCATGCTCAATAATGTTTAGCAGCACTCAATAGTTTTCACACCTCTCGTGTGACTCTTAAGCTGCCCATACACCTTGCGATCATCGTATAATTTTTGTACGGCGGCCCCATTCTGCCCCGATTATCACAAGGTTCAATCAGCAGTAACTAAAATAAAGCACCCAGACGAATTGCGGTTCTCGATTGCACGTATTTTCGTCTGCGCATTTGGAGTGTAAATCGTACGAATTTTAACGTACGGAAACACCACCAACCTTGCAAAAATCGTACGATCGACCAAAGTTTTCTAACCTGCTGGTTAGTCAAAAGTCGTACGATTGTACAGTATTTGCGGTTGTACATTGTCCATCAACCTTACAAATATGGGATGAAAATGCGATCGCATACGAAAATCTGCCGATATTCGTAAGGTGTATGGGCACCTTTACAAACATCCCTCGTGTGTCACTGGCTCTCTAATCCTCCTTGGCTGATTCCCAGGAGCTCCCAGCACACACACAGCCACCTGGCTCTCCTCTGACTTCTGGGTGGAGTCTTCCTGACTCCTAAACACAGTCTGTTCCTCTTCCCATCAGGAACCCTGAATATTAGCCACTACTAAACCATGAACCCAGGAATGGAGATTTCATCCCTCCCAATTCTCTTTGAAATTTCCCAGTTCCAGGATCCCATGCCAAATTCACAAAACCTGAAAAGAACTGCAAAGCCACCTCTTTACCGGTAAAAGTACCCGCTTCCCCTCTGGCTGAGAGTCCTGGGTGACTGTATTGCCAAATTACACCATGGCATCGCCACATACTGCCACTAATATATATATATATATTTTTACATTTTTATTTTTTCTGAATTCACATACCAAAGAGCCTGGGGAATGGTTCTGGTACAGGGCTAAGTGACCATCCACTGGATCTTTTTTACAAGCAAGTACTGAAGCAAGGAAAGCTGAACCAGATTTGCTGCTTTTTCTAACAGATTAAACAAATTGTTGGTGCAGTCAACTGTTCCAGGTTTCTTTACTACTTTGAAGTTTACCTTTTTAGACTAAAGAGCCAATTTACAAACAAACAGTATTAAAAGTGTACTTGATTCTTGGATTTCTTTGAGTACTACAACAAACCTTTACCAAAGATTCCTATAGCGTTTACCTCAGATGAGGGAAGGCTTCTAGTCACGCCATGTGTGCAAAGGGGAGTGGCTTTTTAGGTAATATCTTATGTTATGGAACTGCTAGTTTTGTAACAGAATCCACATACACAGTTAAAGCATATCCAAAGCCAAAAAATGTGTTTTTGTAATTTGGAGAGAATAGGACATTGTAATTCCTGTCATGTTTTTCTATTTGGCATCTTTATCACCTCACAATTCCAGTAGATTTCAGGCAATCAGGAGATTTTCCTTTATTTTATCTGTTGTAGACAAATGCGAATGTGCAGCAGTTGCCAAAACATATGTTGGAAGATTTACTCTTTTGTAGTTTTGATGACAACTCTTGATTTTGGATGTTCCTTCCCTTTCAGTCACAGTGACATATAGTATATAAACAGTAACTCTGCTTACCAGTGACACAACCAGCAAAAGAAAAAAACCTGACAGGAGCTGTAACTTCTTACCACCTAATCTACTACATGAATAAATAAAGCAATTGGTTAAGATACACATGACGTTTTTGCTGCAGCTCAAAATGATTGTGGCATTACTTTTTCTGATTAACAAAATGAACCAGCACCACTAAGTGGACAAAGACCCCTAAGCAAAACTACAACCTCAGTTGGCCCTGAAAAAAAAGTCTTTACCCCTGCACATAATTTGGTAACTTCAATGATTTATTAAAGTTAAACACAGATATCATGTAATTCACAAAACCAGCATCAAGGTAGGACTGTATGAACACCCCTCACATGTAATACCTCTGTACATATTACACATAAAAAGTTAAAAATAACCTACAACTAGAAACAGGACAGCCCCCATTGAAGTTGATTACTGTGATGTGTTTTGTCCCAGTCCTGCCGTTACTACATGATAGTCTTGTTTCCTACTAGTCCAGGCTTGCACCACCACTCTTGCACTGGTCATTTTAGGTTTACTTTTTGCTGGTTATTAGTCTTCACCAGTGAAGACTAATAAGATGTTTTGTTTGTTTTTTCTTTTACTATGTATGGTATTCCTTTCAGCACATACCATGCCCATGTCAAACGTGGGGTGATGCACATATGTACTTGGATTAGGGATCGTTACTTACTCGCCCAAATGCTCCGATGCCTTTCCCGATACCAGAACTTCTGGTCAGAGAGAGATTTTCTCTGACCGGCAGTGCTGTGAGAGGACATGGTGTTTCGACAGCTCAATGCTGATTACCTGGGAAGTCGGCTTAATGCTGATTGGCTGGGAAGCCGGCTTCCCGACCAAACAGCATGGAGCCGGCTTCCCGACCAAACAGCATGGAGCCAGCTTCCCAGGCAATCAAGAAGCCGGGCGGTGTGTCATTACCCGCCACCCGGATTCCTGATTGACTGGGAAGCTGACCCCATGCTAGTGGAAGTATCGGAACTCCGTGAGTACCGACATATAAATATCAGTACTTATACTCAATACCGACAAACCAGTATTGGTGCATCTCTAATTTGGACCCCTTTAAATCACAGAAAAGACATTTTGATTAGATATTATTGACTAGAATTGGAGACAGGATTTTATTTTATTTTATAGTCCGCACAGCTTTTTAATGCATATATGTTTTGTGTGTGTTTTAAATAAAATACTTTCAGAAATGAATCCACTTTAAACACTGTAGTCTGTAATGATCTGATCTGTACCTGAACCTGTTTTATTTCTCGGTACTGTAAGTCCTGTGTTGGCTCCATAATCTCCAGTCTCTGAGCTTCTTCATATTTACAAACAGACTAAACTATTTACTAGTTGGTGTGAAGTTTTTATTACTGCTTTGAGAAGTATTTTTATGCGCATCTGACTGTAAATTCTCAGTCTTGAGAATTTATTTACAAAGAAGAAAGAGCCAAGTTAGGACCAGTTTCACATAAAGTGTGAAGACCTTCAGGGTGTACCCTATGCAGCTACTTGCATCAGATTTTCCTATGAATATAACAGGATTGCGGTTCATTTAGATCTCTATGACAAGTGGGTCTGCATCCTTAACACTTAAAGACCGGGGTGTTTACACCCCCTTCCTGGCTGAAATGTACTGAAATGAATTTTATACCATTTTTTGGGGACACATAGAGCTTTCTTTTGGTGGTATTTAATCACCACTGAGGTTTTTTTCAATGTTTTACTATATAACGATATAGTACCGTAAATTTTGAAATAAAACTTTCCCCATGACATGTTAAACATTTATCACCTCAATTTTTTGGTAAAATATAAAAGACGGGGTCACGTTGGGTAAATAGACACTAAACATTCCAAGCCTTAGAATTGTGCGTGCCTGCAAAATCTCAAAAAAAAAGACCACACCCAAAATTGGCCATAGGCGACAGTTTAGAGTATGAGTGATGAATGGCCCTAAAATTATTACTCTCACTCCGACGTTCGCGGTGATATGTAACATGCAGCACAATAGGTACAATTGTCGTTTTTGCACATAGGCGCACCCAACACATGTTTGCATGTGTATATGGGGGGCGGAGGACTTGGAAAAACATTATTTTTTATTTTTTTTTATATGTGACTAATTTTTTATGCTTCTTGATTGCCATCACATAGGGTGCTAAGAAGCCCCATATGTGTTGGCCAATATACATGACAGGTCCTCTTTATGGAGACCGGGCGTCTCTACAGAAGCCATAGCATAAAAAACAAAGGGGTGGGGTGTTGGCTAATATCATTGACCATATATGACCATGACAGATGATTGAGGCCAGGGATGCATCACTCATTGCTAGGATGCTGACCACTGCTGGCCTCCTAGCAACCAGAAACACTGAGTGGAACGCTTTCACATTTAGCAGTGGTAGCAATGTCACTAATTTATGTATGACTTCCCACTGCAGCCAGAGTTTCGTCTCAGCATCGCAACACCTCACATTTAATTCACCCAACAGGTGAAGTTCTGACCCTATCCTACATCGGTCTAAACACTGCAGAGTGGTCAGTAGTCAGTAAAGTTGTTCTTTATGTTAGTGGGCAGTGTAGTTAAATTTTGAATATGTATCCCCTAAAGTGGAGGTCAGTAGATACTTTCATTCAAATGTAATTTGTTTATTTGTTAATATTCAGGATTTTTTAAAACTTTGTCACATAACATACAATTATTTAGAACAATTTTCTGCATGGAAAAGTGATGTTAAAGGAGAACTATGGGGTCAGAGTTTTTTCCCCATAGTTCTCCTTAGGGTAACAGGAGGACACAAACTAGCGTCTTCCCGTTACCCTAAGCTCAGTATACCGCGAGCTACAGCTTGTGGTATACTGAGATGCCGCAGCGGATCCCGACGTAGATGACGGGATCCGCCCAGCTGCGTGAGTGACAGCTGGCTCTGCCTATCTAGAGGCAGAGACAGCTGTACCCGCCCCCACCCCCGTCCGTTCCGCCAGTCAGCGCTGGTGGATCGGAGCGGGGAGAGGGGAATCCAGCCCCTGTCACGGCAGAGAGCTGTGACAGAATCGAGAGGTGAGCGAACCTGGTATGTGTTCGCTCACCTCCCGATCTACTGAGCCGACCTGTGACAGTCTCATTGTCACAGGTCGGCTAGAACTATGAGGAGAGTGGAAATCACTCATCTCATAGTTCTCCTTTAACCACCCACTGTCAGGAGCATTTTCTTACTATTTGCGCACACATGATAAAATATAAATGTTTGGCTAGTGAACTGCTTCTAACCCCCAAACCATTATATATAATATATATGTTCTCTTTGGAAGTTAGGAGATCAAGGGGTGACATGATTTTCTTGTATAAACTGTTCAAGGGCGACAGCAACATTAACAAACTCTTTACGGTTAACTCCGTAACAAAGACCAGAGGGCACCACCAAAAATTAGTGGTAAAAAAATTTCAACACACGGGCGCAAGGGGTTCTTCACAGTTAGAGCGGTTAAGGTCTGGAACTCACTGCCGCAGGAAGTGATTTCAGTGATTTCAGCTAAGAGTGTGGAATCATTCAAGAAACTCTTAGACGAGTTCCTTGGAGACCGTAACAGCGGTACAGGTACTGCTAAGAGCAAAATCACACATGGACTCAGACCAGCTCAAACATAAATGCATACACGCAATAGGTTGGACTTGATGGACTTATGTCTTTATTCAGCCTCAAATACTATGTAACTATGGGGTCACATCTGGTAAATAGATACCAAACATGTCAAGTCTTAAATTTGAATTTGCCGTGAATCCGCAAAAAAATTCAATACCCAACATTTTCCATAGGGGACACTTTAAACACTTTTACCGCTCATCAGTTTAGTGCTAACAGTGATTAATGACTCTAGAATTATTACTTTCACTCCGATGTTCGCGGCGATATGACACATGTGTAGTGCAATTGTCATTTTCGCACATAGGGGCACCGACACGTGTTTGTGCGTGCATGCGGGGGACTTTATTTTATTTATTTTTGCATTTTTTTATTTTTCTTATGTTACTTACATTTAAAAAAATCTGCAGCAGCTGTGTTCTTGTTTTAACCACTTCTGCAGGCCACCGTCTGTAGACGTATTGCGGCCCGGAAGTGGCTAAAGAAAAACTCAACTATTTCTAAAGTTTAACCCTCAATGCAGGGGTTAACTGTGTCACGTACCTTAAGGGGAGCCTGAGATGACGAGGGCAGCCTCTCTTGCTGCTCCAGTCCAAACACTCCTGGATAGTGGAAACAGGTGCGTGAGAACAAGGAGGGGCACAAGTGCCGGTAGGTGTTGACTCCTGTCAGAGCTGTGTGCAGGTTTCAGGGGTCCTCTAGCAGGATGCAGTTGTAACGCAGGATCCTGGGAGCAGAGTAGAGACAAGCTGGGTCAGCAACAATCTGGCAGGGAGGTACACAATCAGGAGACAGGAGGTAATCAGAGACAGGCCGGGTCAGTAACTTGCAGGCAGGAGAGAGGTCAAAAACAAGCCGAGCTCCAGGTGTATAGAGCAGGAGCAGAGGTCAAACAAGCCAGGTCAGTAACGGATGATCAGAACAAGTATGCAGGTTTCAGGAACAAGGGACAGGGTACATTTTAAGATCAGTCAGCAGGGAGGTCAAGGTTCCTCAGCCTTAAATAGCCCTATTGGCGCCATCATTAGGAACGAGCAAGCACGCACGCCGTGGAGCGCACACACGGGCTCGCCCACGCAGAGGCACAGGACCACGCACAATTCACTGTGCAGGACGATGCACAGATGGCCATCCAGAACTCCGGCCACACAGGCTAACTCTGGCTTCATGACAGTTTGTTTTTCTCTAGAGGTGAAAATAAAGAAGACATATTTGTCCAATCCTCAGTCCTGCAGCAGTGACTACACATCTCTCTCCTTCTCCACTCTGGCTGTGGTATGTCCCTCTGGGTCTAAAGGTCTAGTAGACTTGTATTAGATGTGATGACCCCAATGGTTCTCAGACCACAGGAGCCCTGGGAGAAGAGGCTGTCAGACGGGACAGAGGATCAGGCGAGTATTTCTTTTTTTTCGCCCCCTAGACAAAACAAGCACTTCACTTTTCAAAGTCCAGGAGTTCCGCTGTAAACTTTGTATTTTTTAAAGCTCTTTACTGCACACAAAAAAAACAACAAAACATTTTACATTGTTTTGTCAGTTCTTATAATGTATTGAGACATTATTTTGTTTATCCCAAGGACATCTATTAAATCTCTGAACCTCTGTTCTGTGTTCAAATTTTCCTTTTCTTAAACTGAACATCACTATAAAGAGAAGAAAGAGCTATATATCATTATGTTGGATATGACACTTTTGGCACAATCAATACGGATTGACACATAAATTAATCACAAAACAGTGCATGATTTGCTCATCTTCTTTATAACTTTTACATTTCAGTATAGATTGATAACTACAACATTGCCATCTTATAACAGAAGGTACTGTCAGGATTCGCTTCAAACGGTAGCACATTAAAGGGGTTCTAAACCCTCCCGTTTTTTTGCCTATATCTACTGCTATCAAGCAGTAGATATAGGCAAACAGTTTAAAAAAAAAGCAAAAACGCTAAAACCAGTGTTTTAAACATACCTCTTTTTCTTTGCGCGCTCCCGCGCCGAGAATCAGGAACTGCTCGTACGGCCGCAAAGGAACTTGGGGCGGGCGCATGCGCAGTTCCGATTCTCGGCCGTGAGACGAGCAGAGACGCAAGATAAGTCTATGGACACGTGCACCCTCATGCAGACACTGCTGGATCGGAAGTGCCTGCAAGTAGAGAGGAGTCAGTGCTGGATCGGAGAGCCGCCGCAGCGCTGGAGGGACAGATGAAAACATCAGGAAAGAAGAAGAAGATCGGAATAAGAGACATCATTTAAGGTAAGTGCTAAAATTAACATTGGGGGAGGGGGGGAAAATTGACTTTATGTGACTTATGTCACTTTAAGGACACCGCCACTCGCTTTTCACTTTTTATGGCTTCTTTGCCCACTTTTATTAATTCAAATTGAGAGAAATGTCCAAACCGGTTTTCCCTCGCAGGGGTTTCCAAACACAAAGTATCATTTACTTTAAAAAATGTTTTCCATCTCATCGACTTCAGGTGGGTCCTTTAAAAAAAGAACGTCTGGCCACACTGGCTGTATCCAAAACGCTAGCCACATCGGCTTGTCCTTTTTTTTTCCTCTTGCCACACAGGAGGACTGCCACACAGGCTGCTATTTTGCCACACAGGCAGATTGGCACACAGGCGGATTGCCACACAGGCGGTCTGCTTCCCAGTCCACCAGACACACAGTCTAATTCTAGGGTGGGGCTGTTCTGTTAGGAGTCTGGGACTTCTTGTAGAGGCCCTAACAAGCTAGCTAGCTTCAGCTGGGCTTGTTACCTCCAAGCCTCCAGCCCTCTCAGCACTTCCCCCTAGAGGAATAACCTCATTAATACAATCAAACACCGACATCCCCATCTGCCTGCTGCCACAGTGTGTACACACCCTCACTTCCAGCACAAAACCCCAAAACAGGCAATGCTGCATCTTGTATGCTTTAGAGCTTGGCTTTTCAGTTCCTTTTGTATTGCCTCATCATGACCTAAAAGAGTGTAGTGTTTCCCAGTATAGATTGCTAGGACAGATCAGCTTGAAATGTGAATAGTTAGCCCACATATACGCCAACATTTGTACTTATTGTTAATATAATACATAACCCTTTTTCTGCCAGAGCAGTTTTTTTTGTTTTTTTGCACACATCTTAAAATACACAGTTTAGGCCTGAAAATTACTTAACCTCACCCTTCACCCCAAATTATATATTCACTGAAAGAGACCCTGTAGAATATAAAATGGTGGCATTTCCTATACAAACCCAAATGTTCAATAAAAAATACACTCAAGTTAATTTTAGTGCGAAATATAAAGGAGGGGGTTTCGCCAAGTAAATAGACATCTTAAGCTATTGTAATAGTAGCAGAGAGGGTAAACTCTTGGCTTCCCGTATTAAGGAACATCGAGGTAAGAGCAAAATATCTTACTTAATGCATCCCACCACCAAACAGAAAATATGGCATCCTCAACATATCTGATATGTTTAGATTGTAGATCATGGTAGAGTCCTAAACATAATCCATCATGTGGAGACTACCAAGACGCCTTCTCTGCTTCTAGCCTTTGATGCGGAGAAGGCGTTTTATAGAGTGCACTGGGGCTATCTGCGACAGGTTTTATACAAATTTTGCCTTTCTGGGTGGATATTATGTGCTATTTTGGCATTGTATTCTAAGCCTTCCGCACAGGTGTTCACATCAGACGCTTTCTCAAAACCCTTCTATATAACAAATGGAACCAGGCAGGGGTGTCCCCCCTCCCCATTAAACATTAACTCCCTCATTGAACTTCTAGCTGAATCCATTAGATGGCATCTAAATATTTTGGCATTCAAACTTAACAAACATACCCATACCATTATTCGTTTTGCAGATGGCATACTCTTACTACTTACGGAACCTGAATCTTCCCTGCCTTCCGCATCCTCTGTACTAGATCATTCAGCTCTTTATCTTATTATAAAGACTTACAATAGACATTTTCCCCCCAACAGTGGATCTGTGCTTTCACTTACACTCATAAAGCTACCAAATGTGTGGACCTGTGGCTGTTAGAGTCATGAGATCAGAGCCGGCGCTACCCTACAGGCAGGTCAAAAAAATCTGTGAATCCACAGCCTGCTTACAGAGCTCCATAGCTTAGGCTCAAATATGCACATAAAAGTGAATAGAAAAGTGATTCACCTATCTATATATGGATTCATGATTCATATATCATATATGGATAAAACAATACACATTGTACATTTCTTTTAATGCCTCCTTCCTGCGGACTTGTACTTTTCTAAGCTCTTTTTAAAAAGTTTTTAACACTTACATATTTGTGATTAATGTTTGTTCAAAGTACGGCTCCTAAAAACACGTAAAGAAATATAAGGCTTCCTTTTTGAAAATTTTGTGTGATGTCAAATACTGATGAATACTTGGAGTCACGAACCCCAATCATGTATATAGATCAGGATGAAAAGATAAAAGGCAGAAGTTCTCGCCTGCGTGCTAGCTCTGGGTCTTTGACTTAAGTAATTGAACCAAAAGTGTCGGTATAATAGCCTGTCAAATAGCATTTTTAGTAGAGGATGACGGTTAGAGCCTCGTTGTTTTCTTTATGAGGTGTCCTTTAAATTGTTGCTGGAAGAAATTTGCACATAGTTCACCATCTAAGAACACGGCATATCTTGCTCACCAGGCTTGCAGCTATATATCCCTCACCACACATACCGTGTTTCCCCGAAAATAAGACACTGTCTTATATTTTTTTGGCTCAAAAAAACACATATGTCTTATTTTGGGGGTAAGTCTAATTTTTTAGTTAATTTTTTTTAATGTACAACAATCCACACTTATTCATGTACAACATTCTACATGTATTCATGTACAAAAATATGGTAATCAGGGGTGCCGTACCTTTCCAAGAGCAATTTGCTAACCAATCGCTGGCCAGAATGAGCGAAGCGCACTTTCACTATCAATTCCTCACAGCACTGCATTTGGTATCACCCCGCCTGTGACAGGAGCCGGCGCTATAGAGCAAGCATTGGCTTATGCGGCTCTGCTCCCTCCGCTGCCGCCTCACCTCCTCTATCAATGGCACCGCTGATTCTCCCCTGCCTCTCCCGTGGCTCTTCAAGTTCCCCCTTATGCCACCACCGGCCCTGGGAATGGTCACAACTAGGTCTTATTTTCAGGGTAGGTCTTATATTTTAGCAATTCCCAAAAATAGTAGTAGGTCTTATTTTCAGGGAAACAAAACAGATTTGAACAGTTCAGCATACTGAACGGTTGCAATTCGTCCCCATTCACACCTAAATGTAGCAGGAACACGTGGCACATTGGCACGTATTTGTCCACGTTTGTTTTCCGCGTTTGCCATGCGTCCCTTTTGATTTCAATGGGTTCCTGTATACACGACAAACACAGAAAAGTATATAGCAAAATCTGAGACATGCCTTCCATGTTTTTTTTCCTCCACATTTGTGCACATTGTAATGCATGCAAATGTGGGGTACAAACATGTTTCTTCCCAGCCGCATTTGGGATGCCATTAGCTGGTAATGGCACAGCAAGCACATTTATTTAGCCATGGGCTTACTTGGTGCATTTTAAGCATTGTACTTTTTGTTTTGTTAATTTACGGTATTATAGCAAGGAACTATTTTAAACTTATTGCCCTTGATTACATTAAAATGTATCTAAACCTAAAATCAAAATATACTATATCATAGCATATCATAGCTTACTAGTCATTTGATGTGTTGGCTGCATTAATTTCTCTTTTTAAGGGTTTCCTTTATTTTCGCCCGGTGATCCTGTGTATAACTTCCTGTACTACGGTGACAAGCTCACTCACTATACACTCAAGAAGAGTTGTCGCCCTAGGACAGAACTGCAAAACATCTCCTACTCTTCTCCATGCTGTATGTGTGTGGTGGGTGTTCTATAGTCCAGAAACAGCCTGTATCATTGTCAAATGATAGAGTGTAAAACTGGTAGAATGCACAGGAGCTTGCCAGTTCACAGAATTTCTGTCAGGTTCATACTTTTACATAGACTTATACCTACTTACATAGTCCTACTAAGGGTTTACATGCACCTTCATTCTGTAGTAAACCTGACCCAGCCTAAAACCGTTGTAAGTTTACAACAGCGCTGAGGTGCAGGCATCTTGTGGTTCATGTGAAGTGCCTGATTGATCCCTGTGTGCCTGTGAAAGCATAGTGTTGCATGTGAAGTAAACCTAATGCTGCGTGCAGTACTGAATTCTAGCTAAAACAAAAACCCAAAGGTGGGTGTACAAAAGGGCATTAATATTAATGTGTATAGGTAAAGCATGTTTTAGGGCCACCTATATAAGCTCTTAAAATGTGCTTTCTTATGACCTTATGCATTTATATGTTTATGGCTTTCCTCTGAGAATCCTAATATCCTCATCGTTTAAAGCAATTGCTATTTTATCCGTATATGTTAAGTACTTGCATTATTAATTATGTGTAAAAGCAATTTGTGGAATTAATTGATTTAATAAGCTTGTAAAAGAGGAACATTTCAGTTACATTTATGATGAAAAGTATGGCAGATAAAAGGACCACCATGTATTCTTACATTGTCTGACTGAATTATTCACATTGCACATATCATATCCGCATTTCTGTCATCTTCCATCTCTGCTGTCAGTATAAATACTGTGAATAATATCAAACCCCCTAACCTGCTTCAATTATTAATGCTCAACAAGTAAATCCAAGTGCTCAGGTCTTTCAGATGTTATTTCATTCTCCCTGGGGTTGCTTTATGTACAATATACCTGCAGATGACAATCAGTTTCTTTCCTTTTATAAGATCAGAGGAAAATTTGTGTGGCTGTTCATTCAGAAAGACGAATGGTTTGCTGTGGTGTAAGTCCACATTTGCCAGAGAAAGGGGTCAGTATAAGAAGGTGCTGGAGGTATAATGGTAATGTGCAGTTGTTGAGACAGGGCAATTCTTGAAAGAGTAACTCCAGTTTAAGCTTGTATTGCTGCTTGTAATACATATTGAAAGTAATTCTATACGGTAGAGTTGTTGGGAGAAAAACCACATCAGCTTGTACTCAGATTGTGCTGTGGGAATCCTGTTCACTTTGCCTGTTCACAGATTGCCTTGTATCTGGGCAATCTATCTTTGCTGCTGTAGGAAGCAACTCAACATCTGTGACTAAAAACATTGCAATGGTTGCCATCATACTCCTCAAAAGGCACTAATTCTGTTCATTTGGAACTATGCAACTGGAAGAAATACTCCTGGGCACTCCTGAGAAAACAAATGCAAGTTAATAAGATTTGCTCAGCATTTTTGTAGTGAAAAGGTTAGTGAACAAGGGCTTAAAGTGGAACTGCAACATTCTATCCCTTACAGCAGGGGAAGGTTTAGCCTTAGCCTCTATTTGGGTAGTAGTTGCCATGGTGTTTCACATGTGATTAGCTATGACACCAGCCATTTGAGGGTTTGAGAGTTCAGTGGGAGGGAATGTCATTTTGCGTCAGGGTCCTAATTCTGATAGGTCTTACTTTTAATTGGAGTCGATGTCCTTCTTCAAGGGCCTCCCTAGCTCCTTCTGGCGCACCACCATCTTCCTGTTTACAAAGTCTGTATTCATGGGTTCAATTTCTGCCCTTTTAAAGGCCTTTCGTAGGAGACTACAATCTCAATACAAATTGGTAAACTAAATGTGAGATTGTATATAATCACAGGACTTGTGATAAATGTGCTCTGACACCCTCAAAGAATGCCACGAATATCCAGTGCTGTGCACAGCTTCCTCCATTGTTTAGCTCAACAATTCCTCTAAAAACAGAACAGTCCTGCCATTCTGCCCATTTCCTATGAGCCCAACTTATTGTTCACAAACCCCCTTGGGGACATGTCATCACACAGGCTGGATTTACATTACTCCAGAGATGTGTCATTACATGACCACCTCTAAGTCCAAGAGGAAACAATGATATAGGGTTATAACTTCTTTATGGTAATAATTATTAAGTTTAAAATGTGGACTGTGTCCACATAGAGGAGACATCACCTTACTTCCTGTCTGAAATCCATAACCTGGATAGGTGAGGGGAAATTGCCCAGTTGGGGACTTGCACAGTGATAACATCTGAAAAGACTAATGTTCTAGCCCTTCACCATAATTATAGAAAATGTGTTTTAAATTTCTGCCTGTGTCCTACTGAGAGATATCACCACAGGTCCTGGGGTGGATCTCAACAGTATTGTCGGGATCTGTCCCAGCTGTGTTCTGTGATCCACTCGGCTATATGCTGAGTTTTGGGTCACCAGAGGACATTGGTAAATGTCTCTCTGTGACCCTGAAGTCGAGGGAAGTGGAGTTTAGGGCCATTTTTAGGAGGTGATATTTTAAGTCAAAAGGGGTTTTTAAAAAAACCTATTTTAAATGCTCATGAAATCATTTAGAATCGATGATGCCCCTTGATGTTTAAAAGTTTAAGCTTCCTGCAGAATCCGCTTGGCCCCCTGAGCATTGGACCTGATATCCAATTTTAGGGGGTTTCCTTTCCCTTACAAAGTCATATGAAGCCACCCTTGTGTGTGCTAGTAAGCTCTTTTTGTATATACAAACACCCAGACACAGCAAGGAGAGCCACTACCCTTCTCCTGCTCTTCCCTCCTTAAAGCTAGTAGATGGATAGCTGTTGAAGACTGTGCTCTCCCTTGTGAACTTGTATTTAATAGAAAGTTCAGGGAAGCAGAGATGAGGAAGTTGGAGCTTTTCAGGAAACATGATGACTAATTGCTTGCACAAAATACTTTGCTGGGCATTGTATATTGCGTGATCTGGATTCATAATTGAAGCAGTTTGAGAGTTTTGATACTACATCAAGCAAATAAATTACTGGACAGAGACTAACAAATGGTTAAGAAATAACTGAGTGAAACTACCATGAATTGGAAGAAATATAATTTAAACCCTTGTGAGCCTTGCTTTCTTACAATTATTTTTCATTTTAAATTGGGACAATTTCCCACAGCTCGCTGGGAATAATCTCTCACATACGCCATATACATTTACCTCTTGTTGATTCATGTCACACACATGATTAGGAGATACAACTTGATGCACAATGCTACACAAAATGTGATTTATTAAAGGCAGCCTGCAGAGGCACATGGCATTTAATGGTGTGAAATTATTCAACCTATAATGCAATAGTAGAATGGGAGCCCACATTAACCCTTCCTGGGTCAAACATGCAAATCACAAATTGATATGAAATGTGCTTGAGGCCCCCTTGTCTCAGAAGGGTTTAACATTGCCAGGAGCTGCGCAAATACCTAATTTATTATTAATTACCTTTTCTTCAGAATTATCAAAGAAAAACTTCCCAGGGCATAAATTCAACGTGTTGTTTTAACTGCTAACAAGGAGCAGCTGATGTTTACTAGACTCCTAGGGAAAGTGCAGGAAAAAAAAAAACAGCCAGAGAAACAGGTTAACACCCCACACGCCTTGCTGATTAGATGACAAAAAAAAGATGACAATGTACCGCTAAATCATTACAGTATCAGAAAGAACTACAAAGAACACTATATATAAAACAGATCTGTAATATATCAATCAAAATATACACACACCATTGATAAGGGGATTTAACAACAACTATTTTCCATCTGTCAATTATTTTCTTCCTATATTTACTCCGCACAGACATACTGCACAGTGTTTTCAAAGTACAAACAGTCTCGTGCATCTTTCCCCATTCCTACCACATTAATAGAAGAACTTTCCCCCTCATACAAGACATGCTCTTATTGGACGAGGGGCAGTGATTTCACGGTCCACCCCTCATCCAATCAGAGAATGCCTTGTATTCATTCATAAAAATAGTAGGCATTCGCTGAATGACGGCTGTTCCAAGTGACACTGTCTAGCTCCGGCTACCACAGTACTTTACAGGATGCCTGTGGGCTGCTCAGGTATGACATATGCATACTTACACCAAGCTGGAACAATATAAGTATACATAAACATTTATACCTGATTTGTTAATATTTAAAAAATTACATTTGAACCCAATAAAAAGTTAGAAAAAAATAAAAAATGTTATGTAATCCCTTTAAGAATCTTGATGAGAAACATGTAATCATTTGAAACAAAACAGCATTTGTAAGCCGTGCCTGCCCATTCTTTCCAATCGTTGTAGGATTTGATTTCCTTGCTATGGAGTGGAGGAGACCTCTGCACTTTCTAAAGTACCATAAGGTCATTCATATTTGGCTTTTTACATCAGTTTGTAAAGTACACTGATATTTTAATGGAATCCTATTAAGGAGTGTAAACCATTGCTTATTGTTTCACTTCAATTTCAAGGTGCAACCAAGGGTTAATCATTTGTTACTATAGTATGCTGATTTAGAATCAATCAGAGTCATGCTATTTTTTGTATGATACCACCACTCAGCTGCTTTAACCAAAAGGCAGATACTGAAGATTACTGAAAAAATTGTTTTTTTGTTTTGGTGGTCTGTTCCAGAAAAAATCAGGGCTGTATACAATCAATAATTGTGTTAATTACCATATTTATCTGAAGCCAAAGATAGGACCTTGGTTAATATTTTAGCTTTCTATCGATCAGGGAGATGGTCAGAACAACAGGTACTTATCTTGCCTGAGGATAAGCATGGAGCAGTGTGAAACCTTCAGGTTTTGTGCTTGGGAAAGCCATCAATCGCATGCAGAATCTCATCTACCTTGACAAGAGACCATATATACTCCATAGCTACACCGCAAAGATGGGTAAGACCTTGCTCCTCATAGGAAACAGTTAAATGGGACTGCCACTTTAAGAACATAAATTAATGCTGGTTATAGCTATGGCACTTACTGATAGAGCTACATTTTAACACCCACCTTTGAGCATTCCAACTTGCCTGTGAAGAAGCCTGGTATAGTCATGTCTGTGTGTGTCTGCACCTGTTTTTGTGTGTAGGAGGGGGGGACAGAAGGCAGCAGGTACGGTAGACTCCAACACTACCCCGGAAGTGTGGGAGCTTTGCCCACCAGAATGACACAGAATTTAGGTGAAGCACAGGGCACTGAAAGTTGCTGCAGGTGTGTATAGGCATCTCTGTGTGCTTGCACTTCATACCTGCTAGCAGCTTTTGGTTTTCCGTGAGTGACAAAAGTCTCTTTAAAGTGACACTAAAATCAGGAGTTAAATCTTAAAAATTAATTCAAGTACCTTTTACAATTAACAAAAATGTACAAACATGTTTTTTTATTTGTTTATCACTCAGCTCTAGAATCTCAAATCGTCACTGAATCCTTCCTTCTGGAGGATGGCTACTTTTATCCCCCATGGTCGCTGTGTGTCTGTTGTAAAGTAGCCAATGCTCCAAGCTCGCTCCCATGATGGGCTACAATCTAGGGATGCACCAACCTAACTATCAGGTCTAACCACCTAACTGTTTAGCAATCATATTGCATCTTTTCCCCTTTAACCACTTGCTGACCGGGGTGTTAAACCCCCTTCCTGCCCAGGCCACTTTTCAGTATTCAGCGCTGCGATACTTTGACATTTATTCCGTCATGCAACACTGTACTGAAATTAATTCTATACCATTTTTTTAGGGACAGATAGAGCTTCCTTTTTGGTGGTATTTAGTCACTACTGAAAACTCTATTTTTTACTATATAACAAAAAAGTACTGTAAATTTTGGAAAGAAAAAACTGTTGTCCCTACGTTATGTTATAAAAAATTTATTATCAAAAAACTACCATGCCTAAAATTGGCCATAGGCGACGCTTTAAAAGCTTTTACCGCTCATCAGTTTAGTGTTGGGAGTGATTGATGGGCCGTCGCACATTGGTGCGCCCGACGTGTATTTACATGTATAAGTGGGGGCGGGTGACTTAAACATTTTTGGTGTTTGTTTTTCTTTTTTTGATATGAGACTTTAATTATTTTTTTTACACTTAACTTGATTGCTATAACATAGGGGGCTAAAAATGAAAGGTCCTCTTAATATAGACATCAGGGGTCCCTAAGACCCCTAATGTCACCTAGGGACCAGTAAAAAAGCTGATGAAGCAGGGATCTGCTTCATCATCTTCTTCTCTGGCTCCCAGCCAGAGCAATGCCAGCTAAAGGCAGAAGTGATGTAATAGACATCGCTTTCGACTTTAGAGAGAGAGAAGGGGAGAGATCAGCGGTGGGAAATGCTGATCTCTCCTCCTCTCTTCAAGCAGCCGCTGTGCCGGTCCTGTCAGTCCCGGGCACCGCAGGCGCTACGGAGGGGCGCAGCAGCAGGGGGGAGGGGGTGCGCCGCACATTTCAGGGTTATACAAGCAATCGGCTGGCCATAGAGCCGGCCGAACGCTTGTATGAGACAGCCGGTAACGGCTGTTATCCTTCCTGGCGGGTTCCTGCTCGCGCGTGCCCGCAAAACGAAAAAAAAAATTACATTTACGTGACCCCGCCGGGAAGGATCCGCCGTCCGCCCGTAATTTTACGATGGGCGGACGGCAAGGGGTTAACTACTTGCAGTTCTGCTCTATTATTGTATGTACTCATTTGTGTATATTGCACGTTATTACTTTGTATTGTATCTTGGCATAAATCAAGTGCCAGACAAAACTTTTTTTTTTACAGAATACTTGTCTATTTGCCAGGTATCAGAAAGAATGGGGAGTGAGGTAAAATATTTGACAGATGTTATACAGAGCAGGACCTGGGGGATATCCCTCAGTAGGGACACTTTAACTTTAAACACATTTTCCATTACTATGGTGTACTGCTAGAACATTAGTCTTTTCAGATTTTATCACTGTGTAAGTCCCCAAGAGGGCAATTTCCCCTCACCTATCCAGGTTATGGATTTCAGACAGGAAGTAAGGTGATGTCTCCTCTATGTGGACACAGACCACATTTTAAACTTGACAATAGAAATGTCAGAGGGGACACAGGACAACGGTTAATACCATAAAGAAGTTATAACCCTATCTCATTGTTTTCTCTTGGACTTGTAATGACACATCCCTGGAGTAATGTAAGTCCAGCCTGTGTGAAGACATGTCCTCAAGGGGGTTTGTGAACATTAGGTAGGGCTCAGAGGAAATCTGCAGAATGACAGGACTGTTCTTAAAGAGGAATAGTAGAGCTAGACAATGGAGGAAGCTGTGTACATGACTGGACATGCTTGGCATTTTTGAGGGTGCCAGAGCAAATGTATTACAAGTCAAACAGGATGAGGTAAATGAGAGCTTACAATCTAAAATGTTACACAAAGGCAGGGCCCTCCTCACCATCGTGTCTTTAATTTTATAGTGAATGTAATGTGTTCCTCATAATGTAAAGCACTATGCAAACTGTTGGCGCTATATAAATCCTGAACAACAATCATCAATAAATAACAACCAACAAACGGCATCAATAACCAACAAACAACATCAATAATCAACAAACAACAACAATCAAAAATGATCAAACAACAACAGCATTTAAGGAAAAAAAAATATTCTGCTGATAACGTGCATTGTGAGATGTATCTAAAGCTACTCATGCAATCTTCAGAGTGCAGCTTGTATTACGATTTGAGCTGGCTATGGAATCTTATTCCCCTGGGATGAGGTGATCACTCATAAAAAGATCATAGTTTTTTTAAAGATTGTATAATTGTTGTCCTTATGGATAATATGTATACCCTTAAAAGGTTTCTAAACCCTCACGTTTTTTTGCATATATCTACTGCTAGCAAGCAGTAGATATATGCAAACATTTATTTATTTTTTTAAACACTTTAAAAATGGCCGGGAGACGAGGAGAGACAAGGTAAGTCTATGGACGCGTTCACCCGCATTCAGACACCATGGGACAGGAAGTGCCAGCAAGGACAGAGGAGTCAGCGCTGGATCTGAGACCCGCAGCAGCGCTGGAGAGAAGGCTGAAAAGGACAGGAAAGAAGAGGAAGATCGGATTAAGAAACATCATTTAAGCTAAGTGTTTTACTTAACATTGGGGGGAAAAAAGTTTTTCACTTTCATGTCACTTTAAGGTCGCATTCGGTGTTTTCTTTTTCTTCTAGTGTCTGGATCTTTGTATTTGACAGTTGTGATGGATATACATAGTTTGGTGAAAAGGACACTCAATATAACATTTACGTAAGAATGTAGAGGCTTTCAACAAAACATTGGACGTTTGCGGTACCTAAGGACACCTATAAACCTATTTCATTTAAAAAATGTTTTACCGTATATACTCGAGTATAAGTCGTCCCGAATATAAGCCGAGGTACCTAATTTTACCAAAAAAAACTGGGAAAAAGTATTTCGGGGTCATCTGGCAGTCTCCGGCCACCTAAATTAGGACCCGGAGACTGCCAGATGACCCCGCTCGGAGCGCCGCACACCGGAGCAGCAGTGACGCGACGCTCGGCGAGGTAAGTAAGATGACACCTGGCGCTGACTCGAGTATAAGCCGAGGGGGGCACTTTTCACCCCAAAAAATGGGCTGAAAATCTCGGCTTATACTCGAGTATATACGGTAAAATGTATTTTTATTTACGATGCATTAATAACATATGGTAGATATTTAAGATCAGTACAATTTACTATCATCATTGACAGGGCTTGAAAAGTCCGCTCGTCTGTGACGAGAGGACGGTGGAGCCCGACAAGCAGCTTTACATTCAAGCGATCGGGCGTCTCTGGAGACGCCCGATCGATTGGATTAGCAGCAGCTGTCACTGCTGTGCCGTCCCGAGATCCGCTGTGCCCAATGCGGCCGGGACTGGCACGGCTCTGTGACAGGAAATCAAAGGGAGTTCAGTATACAAACTCCCTTTGATCTCCTCTCAGTCCCCGAATGCAGGAAGTGATGTAGATTACATCACTTCCTGCATTCAGTGTTACTCTCCAGCTACAGGAGCTGATGAAGCTGATCTCTGCTTCATTAGCTTCTCTGGAGGTCCCTAGGTGACATTAGGGGTCTTGGAGACCCCGGATGTCTCCATAAAGAGGAATTGTCATGTAAATTGGCTGTTACATAGGGGGCTTCTTATCCCCCCATGTATTAGCAATAAAGCGGTGTGTTAAAAAAAAAAAGTAATACTGATCATTGAAAAAACTCAATTTTTGCTATTTTACCCCCAATTACTATTTTTCTTTATGCACTTTTAGAAAAAAATCTGGAAATGTGTTTTGATTATTCCATTATTTTCTACTATTTCAAGCACATCCAGCAATGAGATAAGTGCTACACGTTTTAAAGCAAAGTTCACTGCTTCCTCAAGAGATAATGAGAGGTATCAAACTCTGGATACGCAACAGGGGCCAACACAGAGCAACATAAAGAGGAGAACTAGACGTCCAGCAGATTATATAAGTTGGCTGCTGACCCCATGAAGGCCGGGGCAATAGTGGAGATTTTCAGTAATTTTCACTGTGGTGGATTAACGCGTTATGTCATGCTTTTAACATGTATTGCTTTAAAGCAACCCATTCATTATGAATTAGTTGCCAACACACCTCAATGTCAAATTCTAATTGTTTCCAGACCCAAAATGCATCCTAATGTATCCTTATGCTTTTTCTGGCCTCTGTTCACACCAGCGCAGTCCGTTCCAGACTAGACCAGATAAATACTGTGTGTCTCATTTTGTCTGGTCTGGAAGGCACTGGAACACATAAAAATGCATGCAACGCACTAGACCACACCTAAAAGCCCATTTTTAGCTTAAAAATGGCTCCAGAGCGTGGCATAATCGCGGCAAAAACATGATGCCCTGCGTTCCAGATCCGGTTCAGATCTGGTCCGGAAAATGGTGTGAATCCAGCCTCAAAGGTGAGACACTAATCATGCATATTTAACACTAATTATTCGGACCAGTCATCTATATCTTTTTGCAATGGACCAAAAACACATAAGGTGTAATTTCTGAAAATTGGAGCAGACAGAATCTGGAGCAGTTGCCCATGGCAACCAATCAGCTTTTCTCTTCAGTTTTTAAGTTAAGATTTAAAAGTGAAAGATAGAAGCTGATTGGTTGCCATGCACAGCTGCTCGTTTTAATAAATTCCCCTTGAAGTGAATACTTTTTTGCAGGATATTCATTCTTTTATTCTTTCTTTTCTATTTAAAGTAGATAGTCAACTTAGGCCTGGTTCACACCTGAACGTTTTGTAGCGCGTTCAACGCTCGACAAACGCTCTACAAAACGCTCAAACATCTAAATCCCATTGTATTCAATGGGTCTGGTTCACACCTTGCCGTATTTCCGCCCGTCCGAATGCGATACAAAATGGCCTACGCCCAAAGAAGTACATGTACTTCTTTGGGCCGTTTTGGTCTCGCGTTTCCATTGGGATACAGCCAAGTAGCCCTCGGAAACGGGCGTTTGTCGAAACGCGCGACAAACGCGCATATTCAATACGCCTATGTGTGAACCCAGCCTTATTTACAACATCTCAAATGGTATCTATGGGGGTTATTCATGAAGCTGCCGAAGGCAGCCAAGTGAGTAACTGGGCCGAAGTGAAGGGAGCCAAATGCCATTCGGCTATTCATTTCAGCCAAGTACGGCTGATTTCAGACGTACATCAGCTGGCTTCGACTCCCTTCGGTTCAGCTGAACATGCTCAGCATGTGACGAACCCGTTCAACTCAGCCAATCCAACATCTGGATCGGCTGAGCCAAATACCCGGCAGTTCACTCGCTGCTGTTCACCCCTATTCTCATAGGGGCCGAACAACAGTGAGTGAATAGCCAAATACTGCCTTTCGGCTTGGTTATTCTGCTCGCTACCTCGGAGGTAGTGAACAGAATAAAAAATGTAAAAAACCACAAAAACACAAAAACATGGTGTCCCCCTCCCAACCCGTACCAGACCCTTTAGGTCTGGTAGGAAAGTTAGGAGGGGCCCCATGTTAAAAAGTAAAAAAGTGCGTGGGGTTTCCACCAAAGTCAGTCCAGGACAGGTGCCCATGGCATTTGGAGGGTAGCACCTTGTCCCCATGCCGATGAGAACAAGGGCCTCTTCTACCACACCCTGAGCCCGGTGTTTGTGGGGTCGGCGAGCAGGGGGGCATATTTGCATCTGGGTACCCCCTTTAATAAAGGTGCACCCAGATGCTGCTCCACCCCCTTGTGAATGAGTAAGGGGTGCTCTTATATCTACGGCTATATCCTTAAGCTCCTTTGTGAATAACCCCTATATGTTTATCAGGTAACACTATAAAAATATATTTAAAGAAGAACTCCTGGCAAAACATTTATTAACCCTTGCTGTGGGGCTGGTTTCTGCATGTTTTGGTCTAGGGAGGAAAATAAAGTGATACTCATCCAATCCTCTGAGCCAACTTGCTCTTGGACCAGTCCTCCAGCCTCGCTCCCTCTTTTCGCTCCAGAGGTCCAAGGTCCCTGAGTAATCACTTTCTGTACCATCACAGGAGCGTAGGAGGAGAGAGGCTTAATATAACTTTGAAATATTCCTTAGGGCTGCAACAACTAATCAACTTAATTGATAATAATAATAATGAGAATCGTTGTCAATGATTCTCATTATGGATTAGTTTATTCTGCTTATCTCTTCCCTGCTGGGAGCCGCTGTTTAATGGGCTCTGTGTCCCCTCAAATCCCCGCTAGAGCCGAGGGGACACAGACCCCGGCAGCCAGTGCACAGCAGTGAGGAGAGTAGCAGAATCATCCAGACCCTCCCCTGCCGCCACCCATATCACCTCTGCTCCTCTAGTACTCCTCCCCGCTGGGAGCCCGCTGCATGCTGAGGTCTGTGTCCCCCTAGATCCCCACTGCTCTCATCCGCCTGCACTGCAAGAATGAATAGCCAATGAATTCTTGCAGTGCAGGGGTAGCCCCACTGCAAGGGCCAATAAAAGTTTTGCCCAGAGTTCTTGTTTAATAAATCCATATGATTTTTTGTGTTTAGTTGTGATCAGGTGACTGCTAACCCCTTGTACTTTTGTACATCTCCCCAGTGAGTGGAACCAGAGACTTCCAATTCCAACAGTAAGATATTATGACCAGAAGTGACGCTAACATTAATTAATTGTGTGTGTGTGTAAATGTAGACTCACTTTCCACTTCCGAATGCCACATGCAGAAGGGGAGGAGCTGTTTATGCCATCCAGACTGGGCATTGCCAGAGCTCATGCGGATAATACCTGCATATGTGCATATGAAACCATTGAGCATATGCATATGTCGAAATGCCACTAGGTGCAATAACCCTTAGCAACCTCTTAGAGCCCATTATACATGGCCTAAATAGAACAGTGAATGCTGATTGGTGGCACATAAAAATTGACGCTAACATTTGTATAAAATAATGTTATACTGATCGTTTTATTGTGTATGTTTTAAAAGTGAATACTGAAATGATGGTTTGCACGCTAACACTGTAAGTGGCTTGTTTAAGCTTCTCCATATGTATTCAATAACTGATGCATGGCATTTTGGTAAAGGCTCTTCACAAATATGCAGCTGGAGATCTTACCTCTTATAAACTTGGCAGGCTATTTACGGCATTGTGTGCAGAATACTTGATGAATATACTTTTTTTTTAATCTAGAAATTATATAGCCATTGAGCTTGTCAGGCAGAGTAATAAATAGGAGGATAAACATGCAGTCAGTGGGATTGCAGTGCTTTATCTTTGCACATTATTGATCTATAAAGACTTAAAATGTATTATTCTAAGATTGTGGCTGTTTTAAAGGACCCTGAAAAAAAATTAAGGATGCAAACTGACAGAAGTCATTTTAATGGTACAGCTTTTTGGTGTGAGATAACTGCAGTGGTGAAAAACATAATCAATCATTATAGCACATTTCTTTTCTCTTTTAGTAGTCTATAACAAATGTTGAACAGACTATCAAGGTCATTGTCTAGTGATGATAGGAGAGATTGTTTTTAGGGCTTAACAGTTGTACAAGAGTTTAGTATAAACAGGAATGTCTGTTCCCTGGAGCTCCGAAGAGCAGCCCAGCTGAGTATAGAGAGGACACCGGCTGCTGCTAAGTGTGACAGCCTTGTGCATATAGCATGATAGAGGCCATAGCTTTGCCTTGGTTCAGCAGAGCATTTCAGCCTTGAAACACTTAAACTTTTTCTGTCCATAGAATAAAAACGTGGCACAGTTTAATGAAAGAAAGCTGCTTTGTAAAATAAAAGATGCACCCCCTGCCAGCACAATAATCTGTCTCGTGCTTCGTAGAAGAAAATGAAACAAGGTCTTTGGCGTAAAGCAGCTAAAATCCATATTCTCTACATTATGACTTGAGCTGTGAAGAACAAATGTATTTTTACGGCATTGAGAGGTTCAGGTGATATTTGTTCTTTTTATAGGTTGGGTTAGATTGTTGTTTTTTTTTTGTGTCCTATCACTTCAGTAAGATATATCAAAATCAAACAAAAACAGATTAAACAAGTGTGTATAATAAGGAGGCCAGATTTTCTAAATTAAATCCAGGGTAACTCTACTGACCACGCTAACTTTTAACAGCACCCACAAATCTTCCAATTTTAATCAATATTTAAATGTGTCAACATGAGCAATATGCTATGACTAATGGTGGGCATAGCCAGATTATGCCTTAAAGTTGTAGTGGTTTAAAGGGGGATGATTAAACAGAAGCTGTGCCTAGGTGCTGTACATACTGCACCCATATGACACTGTACTTGTACCCACAAAATACTCCTAAAATATTAATCTCACTAAGATCAATATGGATATTTGTATCTAAGTATGTGTGTGTATGAATATATATTGTACTATATAATAGTTTTCATTAAAAAAAAAACATCCTTATAATTATGCTATAAAAATTTATTAGCAAGATATAGTAATATCATATTAGTACTTATACCACCAAGACCAACTTGCCGCGGTATTGAAGGCAAAAGGTGGCCCAACTAAGTACTGATGGGGTGGTCATAATAATCGAGCCACTCAGTGTATATGTTTTGTATAAACTAATACACACTATAGTAAATGGTAATATACACTGTGCACAATTATTAGGCAAGTGAGTATTTTGACCTAATCACTTTTTTTTATGCATATTGTCCAACTCCAACCTGTATGCGCTTGAAGGCTTATTCGATTTAAGCATATCAGGTGATGTGTATTTGTGTAATGAGAGAGGGTGTGGCCTCAGGAGATCAACACCCTATATCAAGGTGTGCATAATAATTAGTCAGCTTATTTTCTTATTTTTTTAAACCCGACCACCACTGAACAAGACCCATGAGAAGAAACATCAAGACTGGGCCTTGAAATATCTGAAGACAGATTTTTCAAAGTTTTTATGGACTGATGAGAGTGACTCTTGACGGACCAGATGGCTGGGCCCGTGGCTTGATCAGTAAGGGGCACAGAGCTCCACGTCGACACCAGCAAGGTGGAGGTGGGGTACTGGTATGGGCTGGTATTATTAAAGTTGAGCTACTTGGACCCTTTCGGGTTGAAGATGGACTCGAAATCAACTCCCAAACCTACCGCCAGTTTTTAGAAGACAGTTTCTTCAAGCAGTGGTACAGGAAAAAGTCTGCATCTTTCAAGAAGATCATGATATTTATGCAGGACTCGCATCACATGCTTTGAAGTACTCCACTGTGTAGCTAGCCAGTAAAGACCTTACAGATGAAAGAATAATGACATGGCCCCCTTCCTCATCTGACCTAAACCCTATTGAGAACTTGTGGGCCTTTCTTAAAAGGGAGATGTACGGTGAAGTAATACAGTACACCTCTCTGAACAGTGTCTGGGAGGCCGTGGTTGCTGCTGCACAAAAAGTTGATCGTCAACAGATCAACAAACTGACAAGACTCCATGGATGGAAGGCTTATGACTGTTATTGAAAAGAAGGGGGGCTATACTTGTCACTGATTTTGTTTTTAAAAATGTCAGATATGTTTGTAAATTTTGAGACGTTTGTTTATTATTCTCACTTTAACCACCTCAGGGCCGGCCGATTTAAAAAAACGGCTGACCGAGAGGTCTCTGGATCTGAGCGGGCGTCTTTAGACGTCCACTCAGACACGCCCCCTCGCGCGCGCGAGCAGGAATTGCCGTTATTTAAAAACAGTTGTCCCGCTGATCCCGGGCTGCGCTGTGCCCAGTGCGAGCCCAGGATCAGCATGTCGCCTGTGTTCCCCCCCCCCCCCCCAAAATGTAAAGTTACACATTAAATTTTTTGTTGTTTTTTTCATTCTTTTTTAAGTCCCCACCCATACATACATACGTGCAAAAAAGACGAGTGCGCCCATTATGCCGCACATGTTACATATCGGCGCGAACGTCTGAGTGAGAGCAATAAGTCTAGGGCCATCAATTGTGTATCTTGAGTCAAATGTTTTTTCAAATCAATTACTGATTTGTCAGGATCCTTTTTTCTAAAATGCCAGTCTCACGTCTATCACTTGCTCGCACCTAACATGCTGGATCCAGGGATGCAGATTCTGGAAATGGTGTGTTGCGCTCACCCCCGAAGGAGCCGCCGAGTATGAAATGGGTTCTCCTAGCTGTTGGTCCCAGCTACCGGTCCCCCTTGATCAGCAATAGCACACCGACACTCATGGACAGAATGGCTCGAGTCTTAGGTTCTTTTTGGGGTATTTATTTGTAAGCTCAACAGGAGAGAGAGGATTTAGGGTCTGTAGGATGCCCTTGGAATTGCTTGGAATTGATAACACTAAACTGATGAGCTGTAAAAGATTTTAAAGCGTAGCCTATGGCGCAATTTTAAAGCTTGACATGTTTGGTGTCTGTTTACCCGACGTGGCCCGATCTTTTATATTTTACCAAAAAACTGGGTAATAATAAATATTTCCTAACATAATGTAAAAAAAACAAACGTTTTTTTTTCAAACTTTTCTGTAATTTTTCCTATCTATAGTAAAAAATAAAAACCCCAGTGGTGTTTAAATACCACCAAAAGAAAGCTCTATCTGTCCCCCAAAAATTGTATAAAATTCATTTCAGTACAGCGTTGCATGACGGAATAAACGCCAGTCAAAGTACCACAGCGCTGAATACTGAAAAATGGCCTGGCCAGGAAGGGGGTCTAAACACCTGGTCTCGAAGTGGTTAACAGATAAAAATAAACAAGTGAGATAGGAACATTTTTGTTTTCCATTTAGTTGCTCAATAATTGTGCACACTAATAGTTGCTCAATAATTGTGCACACATAGATATTCTCCTAAGAAAGCCAAAACCTCACTTTTAGCACTGTAGTTCAATAATGAAATGAATCCTCAAAAATACAACTTGCCTACTAATTGTGCACACGGGGTATAATGTGAACATTCTGTACCTTAAATACTTACAGTAAATTTCAAATAACTAGTGGACAATAATTGCAAATCAGATGAATCTAATGGGAATAAGTAGTAAATGTGATGAAGGTATGTAGTCTGCAGGGTAAAGGAATTGATGTAAAAGTTTGTGCAGAAGAATGGCAGCATGACGGAAACCATGTATATAGCAATAGTGGCAAATTGACAGGCTCAGTGTATGTAGCTAGATAAACTGTATGAGTGACGAGTGACTGCACAGCAAGAACAAAAAATTAGCTTAAAGAACTATGGGGTCAGGGCTTTTCCCCATAGTTCTTCTAAGGGTCACGGGAGAGCACAAACTAGCGTTCTCCCGTGACCCAAAGCTCAGTATACCGCGAGCTACAGCTCGCGGTATACTAAGACGCCGTAACGGATACAGACAATGCTGTCTGGATCCATCCAGCTGCGTGATTGACAGCTTGCTCTGCCTATCCAGAGGCAGAGCCAGCTGTGCCTGTCCGTTCCGCCAGTTAGCGCTGGAGGATCGGACGGGGGGGAATCCCTGCAGGGATAGTTTGAGAAGTGAGCAAGCGAGCAACGGTATATGTTCGCTCACTTCCCGATCTATTGAGCTGTCCTTTGACAGTTTCATTGTCACAGGTCGCCTCAGATTATGAGGCTGAGTGAAAATCACTCGCCTCATAATTCTCCTTTAAACTAACGCAGTGATACTTGTCGCCAGACTAACATCATCTAATGTGTTAGGAAAACCAGTTCAAGTACAGAATTAAACAGATATGAAACATTGTATTTAGGGGCGGACTTAGGGAGGTATCTTACTATGTTGATTGACATTAAACAGGACCGGAATGGTGCAGAGTGGAGTAAAGTGGAGACATGGTGATGGGATATGGCAGAGATTGTGTGGGCATTACTGTGAGCCATGGTTTTTATCGTAGAGTTCCGAGGGAGACTAGTTTCTCAGCAGCCTAGAGCTCAGTAGTGGTGCATGTGGAGACCTATTAACAAAGTAGCCCAGGTGTACCATTGAGAACCCTTTGTGTCCAGGGACAGCCTCCTAAAGCAAGGACTTTCCCCAGAAATTGGGGACATCTAAACACCGTAGTGTGTCTAAAACCCCCCAAAATAAACAGATTTTAAGAGGGTTACATTAAAACCATTATTTTATGCAGCACTTTTGTTAACAGTGCTAAGTAATTACCCTAAAGAAAAGAGACAAGTAACATGGTAAAATCTGACTGTAAGCTTGGTTTCCATTAGTAGATGAGAACGGAACATATGAGAGGAATCAAACCCATAGAAATAATAAATGTAGCTTGCTGGAACTTGCACTGTGTAGTAGGCTCCCAAGGAGAGGTGCCTGCAGCAATGTTTTCTTATAGAGTGCTTACTGCACACACATACAATGACATGATATCTCAGAAGTTTAGGGAACTCCTAAACCTAAAAAAACAGTCATCAGGAGACAAAAGGTGACCGTGATCTACCTATACTCTTAGAGCTCTCTTGTTCAGTTCACATATGTATGTTAATTTGGACTAAGATTTTGTAATTAATTAACACTGTGTGTATATGTGTGCATTGATCATTATCATACATTTAATTGTCTATAGATATATTTTCCACACACTCCTGAAGAAGTGATTCATCCTGACTGCAAAATGCATCAGATTTCACCCTTAACCCATTAAATGATTAAGCAAGTAAATGCTTTACTAGAATTATATAGTTATAATTTAAAATAGTATTAAACGCTCAAACTTTTTTTTAATAATGAATCCAGATCAAACAAATATACATTGCCCAGCAAAGCATTGCTTTACTTTTTTGGCCAGACACTTATAATCATGTTTCTGAATAGCTGCTTCCAAGTCTTGCAGCTTAGCTTCCCTAAACTTCCGGTCTAGTACAAGATTAGGGGGCAGAGCAGACTCCACCAACTGTTTGTCTAGTAGCTTGGGGGAGGGTCGAAAAGGGGCCAGGGGGGAGGTAAGTAGCTTGATTTCTTGTGTCTTTGTGTTTGTGGAGACACACACAGCTTACTAGCACACACAAGAGTGACTGCATAGTACTCTGCTTAAGAAAGAAGCCACTCTAAAACAGGAAGTCAGAAGCAATGCTCAGGGGACCAGCTGATTCTGCAGGAAACTACAACTTTTAAACATCAAGAGGCAGCATCCATTGTAAGTGATGGAATCAAAATTTTAAATAGCTTTAAATCCTTTTGACATTTAAATCACTTTAAGCTGAATTATGGGCTGTTGTGTGGAAGCAACTTGTACACCAGCACAAGTACCCAATTTTTATTTTCTTTTTTATGATTTCTTTTTAACATTAATTCAATACAAATATACTAGATGTGAAATTGTAGTCCATCACAGCAGTGAGCTTGGAGCGGTGGCTATTTACAACACACACAGGGACCATGGGGAACAAAAGTAGCCCCCCTCCAGAAGGAAGGACAGTGTCGGCACCAATTCAGAGATGATTTGATGATCTGCAGCCAAGTGACACACAAATAAGATATTTTTTTGTTAATAGTTAAGGTACTTTTATGTATTTTTAAAATGTAACTGCTGAATTTAGTGTCACTCTAAAGGACGACTTTAAAGATTAGTTGCCATTATTACATTTGTCCAATGAGGAAGGAAATGACCAAGAAGGCTATAAAGATGAACCATGAAGTATACAGGGGATTTAGCAGTCTATACAGTATAGCAGAGGTATATCACATGTAAGTTTTTCAATTGTACATTTAGATGTTTTTCTGGAGTTTTACATTAATGATCTATTTAAATATGTACTAGAAAAATATAATCTGGAATGGAATTGGATGACTTGGCTGATGTATTGACTTTTCCCCTACAGTTTTATAGGATTCCCAGAAGAAATGCTCATTAGTATTTGTCCCTTGTGTCTTGTCACTTAGCAGGGGCTGTTATGGCTTCAGAATAAATATGTTATGCTCCGAGGCAATTAAACGTGTTTCTTTCGGCTTGGAATTTAGAATATTACTGCACAGGTTGTAGGTGATGATGCCAGATAGAGAAGTGTGAAATGAAGTTGAAATGTTCCTCACACCTGGAAAATACACCAATCTCAAGGTTTTTGTTTGAACTGAGACTTTGATAGACCTACAGTTTCAAAAGCAGATGATTTGTAGCTCGGTAATACATGTAAAGTAATTGAATATACAGTATGTGAGTTTTATATTGTTTGAGTTTCCTCTGATATATGACTTTGTCCAAGTACAGGGAAAGGGGAATTGCATGTGGAAATAGATAGGTGAAAGGCCGCTTTCTCTGTCATTGGAGGTGAGCAATGTTTTATCAGTGAACTTCTTACTAAAAAACATTTTTTTTTTTTTTTATTTTTTTTTTAAGATTGACGGGCTATGATTTTCAGATTAATGGACCTCGAAAGGGATAACAATTTTTAAAGCACTCTCTTCCTTCAGAGAGACAACATTTCTCTGAGTTGTGTACAATTTCTGTATACAAATTGACTCTGTAAATTGTCTTTATGATTTTATTAGTGAATGGGGAGTGTACTAGAAAAAAAAACCAGACAGATTAATATAATACCAGACACACCAGAAGTTGGGGTAGCCAACTGAAATAAATGTACACCTTCAATATTAGTATGGGAAGCTAGAGCGTGAGGAGTCAATATTAATCTTATATGGTTACTTTGGTCATCAGATCAGGTTAGCTTTTGCAATGAATCTTACTGCCTTGTAAGATTTGTGTAGCTGGGGGACCCCCAGTCTTCTGTCAAGTCTGGTTTCATACACCGTATGTCTGAGAAGGTGTGGCCTGTTCTGATTCCAGATACATTGAAAAGAACAGAAACTGGTGTTGCAAAACATGTACAATTGGATAGAAACTGACAAATGAGCACAGATGAAAGATTGCCATACAGGGTTGGAAAGGTTGTATTATACAGCCTACAGTATGAATTGATTAGATGGATCCCTAAATAGAACACGTGCGTGGGCTCCCAGTGGAACAAGAAAGAGTCTCAGAAAGTTTGCACTTCGATGTCTGTTAGGGAGACATTGAGCAATATATATATATATATATGTGTGTGTGTGTGTGTGTG
>NW_017308444.1:29507-40963 GCF_000935625.1 Nanorana parkeri | reverse complement strand
TATATATATATATTTTTATATATATATATATACACATACACACACACACACACACACACCAAACGTTGGCTGATGCTATGGTAAAATTACTGCTTGAATGCTGAAATAGATTTTGTTTTTATTATATTTGACGTCAACTTTTTTTTATTATAATAGAATCAAATATGGTAATTTTAATTTTTTTTCCCACAAACCATCAATGTCGGATATGTGATATAGTTGTTGTTTTTTCCATCTCTATTGTTTGTTGTAGATACCGTAATAAGATACAATGCTGGTTAATGCATGTATTTATTTTTAAAGGGAATTTGGCATAACAATACACTTTTACAGTTAATAAAATCTCTGACCATCATACCTTGCTATCATTCTACACTGTGTGCACAATTATTAGGGAAGTTGTATTTTTGAGGATTATTTAATTATTGAACAACTACAGTGCTCTGTCAATCCAAAATGTTAATAAATCTCAAACCTGAATATCTAAGAAAGTAAAAGTGAGGTTTTGGCTTTCTTAGGAGAATATCTATGTGTGCACAATTATTGTGCAACTATTAGTGTGCAGAATTATTATGCAACTAAATGGAAACAAAAATATTCCCATCATTATCCCAATTATTAGTTTCTTCTGTTAAAGTGAGAATAATAAACAAACGACTCAAAATTTACAAATAAACATTTCTGACATTTTCAAAAACAAAATGAGTGACCAATATAGCCCCCCTTCTTTTCAATAAGTCATCAGCCTTCCATCCATGGAGTCTGTAATTTTCTTGATCTGTTGATGATCAACTTTCTGTGCAGAAGCAACTACAGCCTCCCAGACACTGTTCAGAGAGGTGTACTGTTTTCCTTCACCTTAAAGCTCTCGTTTAAGAAGGGCCCACAAGTTCTCAATAGGGTTTAGGACAGGTGAGGAAGGGGGCCATGTCAATATTCTTTCATCTTTAAGGTCTTTACTGGCTAGCCACGCAGTGGAGTACTTCAATGCATGCGATGGAGCATTGTCCTGCATACATATCATGGTCTTCTTGAAAGATGCAGACTTTCTCTT
This sequence comes from Nanorana parkeri, assembly GCF_000935625.1. Lineage (NCBI taxonomy): Eukaryota > Metazoa > Chordata > Amphibia > Anura > Dicroglossidae > Nanorana > Nanorana parkeri. Next base: position 39,909 of record NW_017308444.1, on the reverse strand, counting down.
GTACCACTGCTTGAAGAAACTGTCTTCTAAAAAGTGGCGGTAGGTTTGGGAGTTGATTTTGAGTCCATCTTCAACCCGAAAAGGTCCAACTAGCTCATCTTTAATAATACCAGCCCATATTAGTACCCCACCTCCACGTTGCTGGCATCTGCGTCGAAGTGGAGCTCTGCGCCCCTTACTGATCCAGGCACGGGCCCATCTATCTGGTCCGTCAAGAGTCACTCTCATCTCATCAGTCCATTACACCTTTGAAAAAATCTGTCTTCAGATATTTCTTGGCTCAGTCTTGACGTTTCAACTTACTGTATGTGCCTTATTCAGTGGTGGTCGGGTTTCAGCCTTCCTTACCTTGGTCATGTCTCTGAGCACTGAACACCTTGTACTTCTGGGCGCTCCAGGTAGGTTGCAGTTCTGGAATTTGACAGCACTGGAGGATAATGGGTTCCTGGTAGCTTCACATTTGATTCTTCTCAAATCTTTGGCAGTTAATTTGCGTCTTTCTTTCTCGACCTGTTTCATGTGACCTTGTTGACTATTTGCAACAAAATGTTTGATGGTTTTGTGATCACGCCCCAATATCTTAGCAATTTCAAGAGTGCTGCATCTGTCTGAAATACTTTTTACAATTTTTGACTTTTCAGAGTCAGTTAAATCTTTCTTTGGCCCATTTTGCCTCAGGGGGGAAAGAAGCTGACTAATTAGTATGCACACCTTGTTATAGGCTGTTGATCTTCTAGGGTTACGCCCTTCCTCATTACACAAATGCACATCACATGATATGCTGAAATCCAATATGCCTTCACGTTAACACAGCTTGGAGTTGGACAATATGCATACAAATGGTGATGTCAAAATACTCACTTGCCTAGTAATCGTTGTGCGCACAGTGTAGTCAGTAAAGGTCAGTTTCACTTTGTACACAGGCCTTGACTTTAGATATGTTGACTAGTATTGATTGGGTGTTATGGGCATGTTGTAGATGGTTAGAGGCTGTGGGGTGCAAAGTGGATCCAAACGAAAGTCCTCTGGCATGCTTCCTGCCCACAGTTCTAAGAGTTCTGTGTTTGTGTGCAATGGTTATGTAGCATCTTTATTGTTTTATAACTTGTGGACAGACCTTTTATCAGGGGCTGGAAGTGAACAGTAAAGTGACAGTAAATTGCCATATATGTGGATTTACCTCATGTCAGATATTTTCATAATTGCACTAAGTGACATATGAAAATGTAGAACCAATTGCATTGCCTACCCCTGGAAAACAGGGATCTATGTTCGAATAGTGTGCTTGTGTGCTTTACATTTTTTAATCCATTAAAGTTGATAATAAATTTGGTAAGGAATATAACCACACAGGTTTTCTTTTTTTTGATAATTTGTTTATCTTTTTGTTCTATGTGTATCTACTTTAAGGGCTAGAATTAAAATGATTCTGTGGTATCCATTTGATTGAATGAAGGGCATGGACATTAATAGGGGTTTGTGGCACCTTGGAACATATTTAATTAAATCCCTGACATGATCCATTTTTCTGCATGATAGAAGAGCTTCCTCCAAGCCTAGGGCGTCACTTTTCACGTCTATGAAACAAATGGACGCAGTCCTGTGCATAATAACACTAAAACAAAACATTTGTAATTCACATTACCTTGATGAAATTGTGATTAAGCATTCCTGATTATCATCTTAATGAATTAAACTTCACATAGCCAACTTGTGAGCAGAATAAAACTAGCCAGCCATTTGTAGGTTGTTTTTTTTTTTTTGCAATGGCAGAGTTTTTTCAGTGCAATGTCTGACAGTTTGACCTTTTTGTCAAGTTGAATATTGCTGCTGAGAGTACCCCTACACTCACTGACCTTTGCCATTGATGCAGCAGACTAAAGGATCCCTTACTTGTCGGTGACTTTTGGCTTATTAGCTTTTCTTGCTCTCACATATTTTCTTTACAGTAATACCTTGGTTTACGAGCATAATTCGGAAGCATGCTTACATCTCAAAGTGCGTTACCCCATAGGAAATAATGGAAATTAAGATGATCTGTTCCACAACCCAAACATATTCATATAAAAATTATTACAATACTGTACTGTAATATAATACTGTACAAAATATAAAGAAAAATAAACCAATTACTGGTACCTTTGTGGCTGGTGTGAGGGGGACAAGAGAGGAGGATTATTGTGTAGGACGACTTTCACTCACTAACGGAATAACTGCTATCTCTTGGCTCAATGGAATCTTTTTCATTTCGTGAAACCTTAACAAGGAATCTATCCAATGTGACATTGCATTGTCGTTCAACAGACTCATTGCTCGCACTGCTACAGCCTTATTCGGGTGCTGCTTTTCTACAAAATGTTGCTCTTATTGCAAGACATTACTTGTATATCAAGGCAAACTTTTTCAGAAATGTTTGCTTGTCCTGCAAAACACTCTCAAAACAGGTTACTTGTAAACCAAGGTATTACTGTATTTGTTTGCATCATGCATTTACATCACACTCATACAAAAATACACATGCACATTACTCAGCTTCTTTTGTTGCTTTTCGCTCTTTTGCCAGTGAACCTTTTATCATGATTGTAACGTACTGCACTTTACTAAGCAAGGAGAATTTATACATGTTATAAGTAACAGAATAATCTGTGCAAACATAATTTCAGTTGTCAGATTGCTTCCAAATAAATAGCCAAACATCTTAACAAGGCCGACTTTAGAAAAATTTGAGTACATGGGCTTAATTTTACAAATCATTGGTAGTCCCATTTGCCAAATATGTTGACAAGTGTAGTTGATGGAAACCTGTGTTTACTTCACATTGCACAACCACCCACTGATGTCTGCACACATTGTTAATTAGCCTTAACAGCTCCATAAAGGCCTAATGCCTGGAGAGCTCTAACACAGGTAGTGACTTCTGAGCTGAAGTTGCAGTTAGCTCCTCCTCCTGCATCCATCATATTGGTGAAGCCTGGGAAGTTGAAGAGGACAGAGCCAACTAGCTTCAGGAATTTGTGTCTAAGAGCATCCCATAGAGCTGGCTCATGGGGACAGTACAAGTGAGCACTTTCAGTTGTCTGCTTTATTGTGTGCTGACAGGTTAAGATCTTTATACTTTGTGACATATGCTTACAGATTAGGGACTGCAGCAGTTGGTGTGTTTTTTTAAGAAAGCATTTGTACATATTTTTTTGTCTGTGTGAAAGTTTACTGCTCATCACTCTGTATAACTGGAGAAATCGCTAACTAAGAAAGCTTAGTTCTTAATTCCTATACCAATATACCGGCATGCATGTTTAGTAAACCTTTGCTAAATGCTAATGATATGTATTGAGTTGAGAATTGTTAAAAATATTTCCCAGCTAGAACTGCAAACGTTTTCTTGAATCCTTGTATCTTATATCTTCTCACATTGTAGACATTAAAAGATGTGCCATTACAAGCATTTTGTCTAGTCATGTATAATCCATGGCATCACATACTAGGAAAGAGTGCAAAATACAGAGCATGTCATAAGACCTAAAACCTATTGAGTCATGGCGCTGGAATATCCAGTCTTTCTTTAATAGTTCAGAAGCTGTAATCATTTTTCACCAATAAGCCATTAGTCCGAATAAGCTTTTCACAGCAAACATACATTTGATGCAATTAAATAGCCCCTGAATTAGTCGCTATTTAGAAGAAATAGAATAAAATAGACATTATGCATCTTGCTAAAATAATAAATGTAACTCAGTGGGGAATAATTGTTCTATGATCCAACGTAATTGTCCGATCAGTGCACACGTTTAGTAGAATGAAAACAACAATACAGAGAGACACCGCAGGAGATGCATATGCCTTGTTTCTTAATGTAGCTCCTAATTACCAGCTTTTTATTATTTGTTTCTTCATCTGTTTTTGTTTGTGAACAATGTTAAATTCAGCTCAGGCTGTTTATTATCATGATTTCTAACTGTCATGAAAGGTGGCAATTAGAGAATAGCAATAAAACAGGTCACCCTTATGAAACAAATGTAACCTTCATTTATACTTGCATGAAAGCTCCATTTTAAAACGGATAATCTGTGCAAACTTCCCTTTTTTGGGTAAGCCTCAACTAACACATTAAAACTGAACCAAACAAAGAGGTAATAATATGCATCTTATTTTCATAGAATGCAGACGGTCCCAGGAGTAACACAGGTCGAAAGAAAGCATTACCAAAATGAGAGCGATCTTCCAACCTGAAATAAATTGCCAAAAGGAGTATATGACCCAAACTCTGCCCATCAATGCAAAAGTCTCTTATTAATGTAATTCTGATTTTAATTAAAGGACAAACTAACTAGAGCAGTTCAGGGGCTGCAGCTGTGCCAGGCAGAACGCAAAGAGAAAGCTTTCCTTTGTTACCCAACTAGCGAAACAAAGGAGTATATTTCAGTAGAGATTTGCATATTTTTGTGCAAGTTTGAGTCATTGGATGCCAAAATTCTTTATACTGTTTTTTCAGAATTAACAAATTAATTACTTATTATATGTCAAATTTGAGGAAGCAGTCGGTTTCAACAAAACATGTGACTTGCAATACTGAAATTAGAATGTTTTAGAAAAGGTCCACATGAATTACACAAGATCCTATATATATTTTAAGCAAGTTATCAGGCAAAATTAATTTACTGAGCTTTTGACATTGATATAAGCTACGTGTGAATGGAAAAATGTGAGTTTGCTTTTCCACAACATTTCTGTCCCTAACTGTAAAAGCATGTGTGTACACAGATATATATTGTTCCAATCCAAAAAAACATAAATCCATGTTGTGTCTTACATGTGAATGTGTCTGGTTGGCATGGAATATTTTTCACAAAAGATACTGTTCATAGGGTCTGTGCCTAAACTTGTTCAGTGTGCACAACAAGGATGACAAGGTTTATGTCGTCAGATTAGAGGAGTCATCCTACCTTCCACAACTTAAAGCAGACCTTTACCCATATCTTTAAAATAACAGCAAACACGCCTTTAGAAATGTTTAGTAATAGCATTCTACAAACAGATACTTCTAGATAATTGCTTTACATTTATTATTATTATTATTACAGGTTTTTCTGCAGCGCCGACAATTTACGCAGCACTTTACATAGTTGCACATTTACATCAGTCCCTGCCCTCAAGGAGCATACAATCTAAGGTCTCTATCTCACATACATACATACATACGTACATACAGGGCCGTCTTTACTGCGGGGCAAAAGGGGCAGGTGCCCTGGGTCATATAATTTACAGGGGCCCACAACAGCTGCCCTTTTCGCCCCCAGCAGCAGACAGAGAAAGAGCTGCAGCAGCGCACATAGGGAGAGAGAATGGCCGTTCATCCTCTGTAGCAGCAGGCCTCTGTGAAGAGACCGGCCGGCCGTGCGTGTCTCCTGCTGTGATCTCCTCTCCCGATGCCTGTCACAGAGATCCGGCAGACACGGAGGAGAAGGAGGGGGAGAGTACAGCCAGACAGTACAACTTTAAAGGTAATTCTGAAACAAACAAAAAAAATGTTAACATTCATTATCTGTATATGCATTTAGGTCTTTAGCTGTGCATGGACAGTACATCTTAGCACTTGCACACATGTACTGTCCATGTACTGTCTGGGAGCAGGACTGGGGAGGAACAACCTGGATTGTGTTGCATTTACAGGCATTTCACTAAACACGTCCTGCAAAGATTATTCAGTCCATGTGTTTGGTGATATGCTGTGTAAAGTAATTGCAATACATTTTTTACTAATATATCCATGTTCTGTTCTACATGTAATTCATACCATACGATTTAAATTAAAAGTCTTATTGTATGATTTATCAAGTAGTATAGAACAAATGAAGCACTATGTGGTTATATTAGTGAAATCGGTATTACATTTACATTGCATGTCCCCGCACACTTCTACGTATTATCCTATCTATCTATCTATCTATCTATCTATCTAGAGCCAGCAGATCGCTTGTATGAGGTCTCGGTACGTGCGCCCCCTCCGCGGCTCCCCCCCTCCCGCTGTCACGCTTGCCCCGGGCTCCGCTGTGCCAGGTGCGAGCCCGGGACCAGCATAGTGCCACTCTGATAGGGGATCAGAGGGAGATCGATACACAAACTCCCTCCGGTCCCCTCTCCACTGTCAGAATGCGGAAGTGATGTCTATTACATCACTTCCGCATTCTTGTTTCACTTTCCAGCTTCAGACGCTGGAGAGAAGCTGATGAAACAGATCTCTGCTTCATCAGCTTCTTCAGGGGGGTCCTAGGTGACAGGTGTCTTGGAGACCCCTGATGGCTATCACATAAGGGGGGTTCTTAGCTCCCTATGGGATAGCAATAAAGTTAAGTGGGAAAAAAATAGGAAAAAAAAATTAAAGTCCCCCCCCCAAAAAAAAAATGTAAAGTTACACATAAAAAATGAATTTAAAAAAAACAATTTTTTTTTAAAAAGTCCCCCTCATACATACACGCATGCAAAGAGGCATTGGGTGCGCATACGTGTGAAAACGACGATTGCGCCCATTACACCGCACATGTTACATATTGTCGCGAACGTTGGAATGAGAGCAATAATTCTAGGGCCATCAATCACTGATAACACTAAACTGATGAGCGGTAAAAGCTTTTAAAGCGCCACCTATGGTCAATTTTGGGTATGGTAGTTTTTTTGCGATTTCACTGGTGCACACAATTTTAAAGCTTGACATGTTTGGTGTCTTTTTATCCGACGTGATCCAGTCTATTATATTTTACCAAACATATGGGTAATAATCATTGTTTCCTAATATGACAAAAATACTTTTTTTAATTCAAAAATTTCAATATTTTTTCCATAATATAGTAAAAAATAAAACCCCCAGTGGTGATTAAATACCACCAAAAGAAAGCTCTATCTGTCCCCAAAAAATTGTATAAAATGTATTTCAGTACAGCGTTGCATGACGGAATAAATGTCATTCAAAGTACCGCAGCGCTGAATACTGAAAAATGGCTTGGCCAGGAAGAGGGTATATAAACACCTGGTCTTGATTTGGTTAATGGTCACACTCAGTGTTGACACAGCAATAGATAACATTTGACAATACTGCACACCTATATTCATATCTTTCTTTTTCATCTGGATGCAGCTGAAAAAATGTTTGCTAGCCACAGGTAAACCAGACAGGGCAGCATTAAAATGTCCTACAGTATATTGTATGTATTCTGTTCTTCACAAAGATGCATACAGTCTCACAGCTTAAACAGCCATGTGGAACTCTAACCAACCCACACGGGTCCCACTTTACTGCTATAGCTGCAGGAAATCTCTCAGGCTTGAAGACACTTTCACCCTACTTGTTTCTGAAGCAATCTATTTATAGTTTGAGACAAACTCAAGTGGAGGGATGATCACTCTTATTTTTTTAATCGTAGTGGCGGTTCCTGTCCTAAAACCATTCTACAGTAACAACAGTGTTTGTGTATAGGCACTTAGTGGTGCCCGCAAGTACTTGTGTTAGCCTTCAAATCAATCTTTAAGTCCTCTTGTAGTCTAGGCCCAGGCTGAATGTAGGTTGTTATTAAACCCCATTAAATCCCAGAACTTTTGTAGAGGCTCTTGCATTCAACAGATCAATGACTCATAGTGTAAAAGCCATTAAATCAGCATGACGTGCAAGGCAATCACTATTTTTTGGCAAACATAGATATGCAATGACCCACCATAGCATACCTATGTTTCTGTAAAAATTGTGATTGCCTTGCTGCCATGCAGATTAAATGGCTTTTGCACTTCAAGAAATTGGCTTGAAATAATTTAACACTCTTTTCTCCAATTTACACTTAATGCATGCTTGTTCTTGGTCAGTTTCTTGGGGGTAAAGAAGCAAGACAAGCCAAGCAACTAGTATTTTCTAAAGGAATCCATCAGTGGCAGCTTCAGTGTTTCTGAAAGGCATACTTGAATTCTTCAGCTTCGTGTTTTATATGAGTCGAACATGTGAAAAGAAAGCTGTGCCTTTTTCTTAGGCCTGTTGTACACAGTGTAGCTGTGTTTGGACTGTTATACCTTTTATGTACATCAAAGTGGAGCATGCAATTTATAGCATACTATTTCTGAAGTGTGTCTGGGCCAGGTTTATTAATTGAAAGTAAATGTCATTGTGCTGCTTTAGAAGTCTTCAGCTGTACAAAAGAGCAGTGTCAGGAGGCTAGCAGTAACGGTGCTCGAATAAGTCTGAATTGATCATTTCTGCAGGATTTGTTCAACACACGATATACGCCCCAAGAGTGTAAATACGCTTTTGCTTTCATGTATTAAATAATGTAACTGTTAATTGCTGCCAGAGCATCTTGCAAAAAGTTCTTTGCGCAGCCAGAACACAATCATAATTAGTAATTGAAGGTTATAAAGGGCAGTCTGCTCACAAATTAAAATGGGATTTCACAAAAAAGACTATGTAATTGTAAAAGTGAGTGTTGTGAAAGGCTGTTGCAGCAGACTAACAATTGTTATCAAATGGTACTTTTCATAAATAATTACTAATGAGTAATGAGTAATGAGAATGTTCTTATGGGAAAACACGCTGCCAAGGTGATAAGGTTAAAACACTCAACACTATTATTCGGAAACATGATCACATCTTAGGAATGCAAACTATATTAGCTAGAGTGGAAATTGTTTACCCATTTCAACACTTTTAAAAATCATAATTTGAAATCAAACTAAAATCTAAAGAAAGCATGGAAATTCCCGCGAATCTTGCAGCCAATGATCCTTAACCCTTTTGCTGCCAAGCCCTCTGGAACGCTTTACACCTCAGCTGGCCACACCATTTTCGTAATTTTTTCCATTGTTTTGATTTTCAACTGCTGTTTTGCTAGCGTTTGTAAAAGACCCCCCCCCCCGCAACCATATATTTTCTGAAAGTACAGGCTCGGTAGAATAAAAAGATGGTGCTACCAAATTTGTAGGTCCTGCGATAATTGCACAAATGTTTATCAAATCAATATTAAACCAATAACAATACAACATTAAATTGATAAAGCACACTAAAATCAGTATCGGTGCACAAAACAAAACAAAACAGAGGTTTCCCATTTATTCAGAAACTGATGATAGTAAAATATTTAATCATCCATTGAGAAACTAATGAATGACCAGGAAGTGATGTAAAGCACTTTGTGTTTAATCATAACTGGGGACACATAGTAGTCTGTGTCCCCAGTTATTTACAAACATTGGAGTGATCAGATGATGACTACAGTGTTTTCTCTGCAGACACTGGAGTGATCTGTAAATATCACTAATATTTACCGATCCTTCGCTCAGCCACACACACAGCCGCTGTCATCCTGAAACTGACAGGATGACAGCGGCTCCTCTCTCCTCCCCGCTTGCTACTCTCTCATGCCGCTCGATCATCTTGATCGAGTGGCTCCCCCGCCGGCCATTTCTCCTTGTATTCCCCGCTGCCTCGGGCGGGGGAGAGCAGCGGGAATCCATGGAGAAACAGATCCCTGCCTGGAGCAGCTCCAGGCAGGAAGGAGATGCTGCTGGTTCCGGTGAGGGGGAGGGGCGCCCAGAATTTTTGTTAATAGCTGTCATTAGTGGCTTGTAAATAAAAGTAGAAATTGCTATGCCACCTTAGTAAGTAAAAGCATAAATTGCTGTACAAAATCTGAAGTGAACTCTTTCTATAAATTGCAAACCATTTGTAATGTGATATAAAATGAACGCCGTCTATTTTACCATCTTTGAGTAAAATTTTACCTCTGTAATATACATTCTAAAGACAATTAAGTACCTAGTTATCTAGGGTGAAAATCACTGCATTGTTTTTTCTTTCTTTACTTGGGTTTTGTAAGAACTTATCTTGGCCACCACATCTTAAAATGAATTGGAACACCAACACTTCCATCAAAATGGTAACACAGGTATGAGTCCCTTACATAGAGCATGTGTTTGCAGTACAATCACAAGAAACTCCGTAAAGGTCAGCCAATGCTGAATATTCTACAGAGAAATATAAGTAGAAGATCAGAGTTAGTGGTGCGTGCCCTCAAGACAGATCAGCAGATATAAAAGATCTGAAGCTGAGGGCCTCTCTGCTTGCATTATGAAAATACAAAGCTGTTACAATTATAGGCATTCACGTTTCTCAACTTTATTTTTCTAACAGAAAAATATTATTATTTTTTTTGCATGATGGAAATTTCCATCTTAGACAGTTGTCATTGAGACTTGTGTTACAATTTCTCCTTACCTCTTGTTCTGGGGATAACTCTAACATTTTTTATTTCCCTTGCCTTCTTTCCTGGTGAAAATAGTCATCAGTACAAATAGAGAGATAAATCTGCCCAATGGGGAAACAACAATTAAAACAGTTATGTCCAAAGCTGGGGGGGGGGGGGGGGAG
>NW_017308444.1:0-29496 GCF_000935625.1 Nanorana parkeri | reverse complement strand
CAAGCCTATTAATCAATAATGGGTTATTCCAGTCACACACCATACCAAAGTTGACCAAGCTGAAGATGTTGGAACAACCGACTGGCAATGTGCAAACCATATGCATAATATGTTTGCCTGATTTCTCTTCTGTGGCACTACAGAACTATATGTTGACATCATAACCTCACCTTCCCCTTATCTCCATAACTCCTCCTCGTTTACATTTTCAGCATGGTCAGTCCACTACAGTTGTTAGCAGCTGACCTTACTTCTGACAGGATCATCAGTTACTTTTCAGTACTTGCAGCATTTTTAAAGAGCAGCAAAGTGGCTTAGTGGTTAGCACTTTGCAGCACTGGGGGCCCCCAGTCCGAATCCTGGTCAGGACACTATCTGCAAGGAGTTTGCCTGTTCTCTGTACTTTGTACTTCTCCAAAGACATGCTGGTAGGCTAATTGGCTCCTGTCTAAATTGGCCATGTATGCGTGTGCAAAAGGGACCTTAGATTGTAAACTCCTTGAGGGCAGGGACTGATGTGAATGTTCTGTATGTAAAGCATTGCATTAAAATTGTTGTCGCTGTATAAATACCTGTAATAAATAAATAGAGAGATAGCAAGAGAAAATGAGCGTGTATTTAAGAGCCCTGCTGAATTTATTTTTCTCCGTCATCCTTTGAGGTACACAGCTTGTTGATAAATAAGCAACCTAGGATTATACTGCCACCGACAGGAAAAATAGACACTAGCCACAAAGACTAAAGGCTATCCCCTTGAGACTATAACCCCTCATATCTGCTTAGCTTTGCTTCGTTTCCTTAGAATAATGATGTCTCTTTTCTTTCTCCTATATTTTGGAAGGTTTCTCTACTTTCAACGGATACTGGTGCATTGACGCCGGCTATTTTGAAATCCTGGAAGTGTCTTTAGTTAGCCAACAATCACATGGTTTTCATTAAACATACAAGTGTTTTTTTTGCACTGGAACTGCAGTCCATAGTCACAACCCATCTGTTAGCACTCCGCTATTCATGACATGCCAGTATATCTGGGGATTCCTTGCAGTGTTATCAGGACAGAGCTCATCTGTCCATGTCTCTAGAAACTCACTATGGTGAGTGGCTTGCCGTGTTGCAGATTTTTTTTTCCTGCACAAAGGCTGTGTAATTTTGGCCTGTACTTTGGAAGCTGATTTTATCAGGTCGGGCTGTATGCGAAGGAAATATACATTTCTCCTCCTCTACTATGTCTCCGATTTATTTTATGAGTTGCTATGCTAATCATTATAACTTGAAGTATTTGTGAATCCACACTAACAAGAATACAGAAAATAATACTGTAAGTTATTTTCAATAGCTCTAGTAACAATTTATTTTAAAACTGGCATGCAAATACCTGATATTCCTGCTTTTAGTCTACGTTCACAAGATCCCACAGCCTCTCTTCTTTCTCTTCCTAGTGAAAACAGTGTTTTTATTGCCACATGGTGGCTGCTTAATTATGTGAAACATAGAGGCACTATAATTTATTAAAGCAGCGTTGGTAGTGCCGGGTGTAAAATAATAAATTACAACAGCAGTCATTTCATAGTGATGGGTTTATTCTAAATGCTCATTCAGACAAGCATGCACTCCCAGGAAGGACAGGTACTGCGCGTGATTGCCTATGGGAGAACAGTGTGTGTCCACGTGCAGGCATCCAAGCCTCCATGGATGTGAAGGTTTGGGTTGGTGTGCAGCAGTGCCCTCCCAAAAGGAAGTACAGGCAGCTGCGCACAATTACACACGGCACCTGTCCCTCCCGAGAGCAGATCTCTGCATTAGCGTGCACGCAGTACTGATGTGCATGCCCATGTGAATGAGCCCTAAGAATTTGCAATGGTGTCTATAATAAGAACTATTCAAACACTCCGGGTTTCTGTGAATTTTGGGTATCTATCGTATACGTGTGCTACTAGCTCTTCTAGTCGTGTTAAGCAGTTAATTCCACCACCCATTCCTTTACGGAAGGAGACATCCCACTAGGAGCAGGAAAAGAAGGATCCCCTTTTTAATTGCGTAAAGAGATACCAGCAATATAGAAAGAAGCGCAATTTCAGGGGAAGGGCATAGACGGGACTCTGTAACATGTACAATATATATGTGTGTCTACACCAGACATGCAACTTAGTCGCCCCAGGTGTGCTACACTGCCAGCTTTAAGCTAGGATTGAGAGAAATATCTTTTTGTAGCGTCCCTGGGCAATTATACCTTCGCAAAAGAAATGTAGTCCATGCGCAGAGGTCAAAATAAAGATTTATGAGTTGCATGATATTTCAGGATAAATAAAGACACAAGTCCATCGAGTTCAACGTATGCAAGTGCCTGTCTGTGTGTTCCAGTAATTGAGTACCTGTACTAGAGCTGCAGCTAACGATTATTTTCAAAATCGATTAGTTAGCCGATTATTAGGTTCGATTAATCGGTTAATCGGATAAACAATAAAATAAAGTTTAAAAAATGGCTCCAGTGATGGGACTACTAGTTTGTATTGAGGTTGTAGTCCATCACAGGAGCAAGCTTGGAGCGGTGGAAGTAAAAAAGAAAAAATGCGTCCCTTGCCGATCGTGGATGTGGATGGGCAGGAAATGTGAGGCTGGGAGGAGGTGCGGCATGTGGAGCGTGAATGCGAGCGGGTCTGGCAGCGGCGAGCGTGAAGTGGGGAGGAGGTGCGGCGCACAGCGTGTGGAGCTGTGAACAGGGCCAACTGATCGGAAGCCGATTAATCGATTATTGAAAAAGTTGACAACTTTTTCAATAATCGATTATAATCGATTATGTCGATTAGTTGTTGCAGCCCTAACCTGTACCCCGGTATGTTATGTTCTCTGAGGAAAGTTATATGATCAATTCTTAAATGATGATTAAATACTCTGTTGATAACGCTGCTTGTGGAAAGGGAGTTCCACAACTTTACGGCTCTAACAAAAAAGGAATCCCCTATGCTCTTTGTGGTTAAACTTTTTTTCCTCTAATCTACGTTAGTGAGTTTGCAGTAAAAAGTTTATTACTGACATTACCATCACCATTGAACGGAATGTACTTTAAAATCATATCCCCTCCTAAACGCCTCATTTCTAGAGTGAAGTTTAATTTTGCTGTCTTTCTTTGTATCTTAGGTCCTCCAGCCCCCTTATCAGTTTCTTTGACTTCTTTGGACTTTCTCCAGCTCAAGGTCATCCTTTCTGTGGAATGGTGACCAAAACTGAGCTGCATACCAGTATTTTGTAAACTGACAGAAATATTGCTTTGGCTTTGCAGTTCTTTCCTTTTTTTTATGCATGGAAGTAGTTTGCTAGCTTTGTTTGCTGCAGTCTGGCATTGCACGTTATTGTTTAGTCTGCAGTCAACAATTATGACCCTCTAATCTAATCTCTAATCTAACCTCTGACTTCCCTAGTGTTGCACCCATTAATGTGTAGTCTGCATACCTATTTTTAACACCAACATTCATTACTTTAAATTTTTTAAAATAAAATCTCATCTGCCATTTTAGGTACATGTTATCTGGCCCTGAGGATTGATTGATATTAAGGGGTTATTCACAAAAGGGTGAAGAGTCTGGAAAAGGCAGGAGAAGTGAACAATCTAGGACAAAATATCCGATTTGGAAAAATTATCCAATTTAGCTCACTTTCCAGTTCAGCTATGTTGTCCTAGATTGTTCACTTCTCCTGCCTTCTCCAAATGTTTCACCCTTTTGTGAATAACCCCCTAAGTTTTCTAGTCTTTGTTGAACCCCGGCTACCATTAACTACTGCAGTATATTACGCTCATCACTACTAACATTCCTATTAAGGATGCACCGATACCTGCCATTTTCACCAGTACTCATCGGTGCTTTACATTTTTAAACAGGAGTGGCTGCCGTGAGGTCCCGCACTTGCTGGGAGCTCAGGGCAACCTACTTTGGAACCCTCTGCAGCTCTCTTTTACAGTGCCTGTGCAGTCACCCATTTCCTCCTCCTCCTTGTTTCTCCAGCCCTGCTGACACCCGTCTGCACGCAGCCCTAGGAAGACCCACACGCAGCCATGGGGAGACAGCCCTTGTAAGACCGTACAACCCTGGTGAGACCTGCACACAGCCCCGGTAACACCACATAGCCCTGGTGAGTTGCGCATGCAACCCTGGTCTGACCATGTTACAGTCCTGGCCAGACCCCACACAGCCCTGTGAGCAACAGAGTATGTAACTTTATATTATTCCGCATTTTAAAAACTTATTTTTTTATTTAATTTTTTTTTACTTGAATTGCGATCACATGGGGGGCTTACAAGCTCCCCATGTGATAGCATATTTGCAGTGACAAGTACTCTTTAAGGTGATACTGGGGGTCCAAAAGACCCCTAGTATCGCCTTTCCACTTTAAATAAGCTATTGAAGATCATATCACCCAGGAGCCCAGCAGTGACAGTAATCTGCATCGCTCCCGGTCCCATAGAATGGAGAGGAGATCGGTGAACGGACGTTCGCTGCTCTCGTCCCCAGCTTCCCACCGACACCCGGGATGCCAGTACTGGCCCGCAGGAGGGGCAGTGGAGCCCAGGAATGTATCGATATATCTTGCTGCACTCCTTAACGGGTAGTATGGAAAACCTGCCTGGTCCAGGTGGGTGCTTGTAATGACCATGGATGGCACTGTGCAATAACATGTAGTCCAAGAACATCACCAACTGAAGCGCCCTGCGTTCTACTAGGTGAAAGTGCCGGTGGTCAGGGCGGAGCTTAGCCGCAGCGTTGCATTGGCATAACTACAAACTGCTGTGTGGACAGCCTAATGCCGTGACAGCGGTGCACACCTTCTCCAGCTGCATACTCCCTCATTGTAAGTGTTTTTTTATTATTAATGCGGGAAAGCAATCATAGGGATGGGAGGTTCTTCTGTTTTATTGCACATGTTTTATGTCTATACAAATGGTGTGGTCTGTGGTATACTTTGTCATTCTGAGCCTGATGAAGGGGACCCTGTGAGGTTAAGTGCTTGCGTTGTATGACAAATATGTGTAATTAAATTGATATTTTTTCACCTTTATAGTGGAGCCCAGGAAACACAACGGGGGTGTTGGGTGGGTGGTGTGGGGGCGGGGCAAGTTTACCGGCCCGTAGAAGTGATCTGACGATAGCTGAGTCATTAGAATCACTTCTATTGTGAAGCCGGCTGTCGCTTCTACAATTGTAAATAAAGCTGCCGAGAGTCTTTTTAAACGGGCCCATCACAGGTCGCGAAGGGGTTAATGTTAATACATTGTTAAATGTATGACCTTGGCCTTGTTTAGGAAGTTGTGCAATGACAATTAGTTGAAAGCTTCCGTGTCTTTGTATTGGTTCAAGGAGCTCTCTCTTTTTGCCTGAATGTGGTGAGTTCTGTCAGGGTTTCCCCCCTGCCATTGGTTCTTTTAGGCAGACAGATTCCCTTTTTGTTATTTCAAAAGCTCCTAATGGTTCTTTGGCTTTCAGATCCATTTTTTCTAATAGATTAATAGATTCAACAGATTGTTGTGCAGACCTGTGCATTGCAATATAAACTGCCTTTTTCCCCCATTAAACGTAGTTACACTAAACTAGAGTGTGCATGGTTCAGGTTTCGTACAAAAGTAGTTGTTTTTGGAACGTTTGTTCGAATATCTATCACTTAGTATGGTGCAATCAATAGACGGAAACAACAATGTTCCTGAAAATTTTCGAAGGGGCATGTTGGGACGTTTTTCTCGATCAAACGAGTTTCTAACAGTCAATGTGGTTTCCCAAACTTAATTCATTCATCAAAATAGAATGTTAAATAAAAGAGAAAATTAAAAGAGAACTATGGCCTAATCTCTTTGGCCATAGTTATCTTCAGGGTCACAGGAGGGCGTATACTAATGTCTTCTGGTGACCCAATACTCAGTATATAGCAAGCTGCTGAGAGTGCGGAGCCATGCCGCTGCCAGGAGGGATCCTGACAATATTGTTATGATCCACCCCACTGGCTGATGGAGCCAGAGCCATCTTTGCCTGCCCCCTCCCCCATCCGTTCCACGTCAGCACTGAGAGGGAAGGGGGGAATCTCTGCGGGGAGCAGTGACTGACAGTATGTGTTCGCTGACTTCCTAATCAATAGAGCCTACCTGTGACAGCTTCAGTGTTACAGGTCAGCTTAAATTTTGAGGATGAGTGTTTTTCACTCGCCTCATAATTCTCCTTTAAATTACATTTCTAACGTGAAGTTTCTGATACCAGTATCGAATGTTCTGACAGTATTTTTCATATAAACGTTCATGCAGAAATCTACCCATGTATGTCCTATTTAGGGCAGCAAGTGTTTATTTGGCTTTTTATCATTAGACCTGTAAGACTGTGACCTGTTCTTCTGTACATACGTTTTCCAAGTTCTGTAAGCTCAATGTGTTTGCCTCTGCAGATACTGTTTTTTGTTGAAAGTAATGCTAGTGGCTGTTTAAAGCCCTTGTTTTGCCTTGTGACTTGGCTTTCTCTTGTTGGGCTGACTTGCCTTTCTCTTGTTGGGCTGACTTGCCTTTCTCTTGTTGGGCTGACTTGCCTTTCTCTTGTTGGGCTGACTTGCCTGTGTTTGTTTTGGTGTGTCAGTCCCTTTGTTAGAACTGCTTTAGTTTGCTTAATTTATAATCAAAGTGTGACCTTATATCGACAACAGGGAAAATTCGATATTTGGTACTCGCCATAAAATAATTTTCTGTTTGGACTGATGGTGTGAGGTGGGAGAGGTTATAGTCTCAAGGGGGCTGGCCATCAGATTTCTATGTGCCTAGTATCCATTTCCCCTGTAGGTGGCAGGTTAACCCTAGGTTGCTTATTTATCATCAAGCTGTGTTCCTCAATGGATTTCAAGAAAAGGAAAGAAAAGTGCAGCATTTAAAAGTTTGACTGATTTTTTGCTTCAATAATGAAGTCTGAAAACCTAGACATGAGAGAATAGATGAAGAGGAACTATAGTGTCCCCCCCATCCCGTTGTGTATGCACTTTGTCTTATGGAAAAGGAAAAACAAAAAAAAGAAACGTTGACAATTCTATGTCATTTTTAAATAAATTTATACCATCTGACATTTGCCTTTTATTGCATCAAGTGAAGCTGGCCTAGATACTTGTCCATCCTTTTTTTTTCTAGCTTGCTAATAGGCTAGGCAGTACGTGCATCTGTTTTATCTGAATAATTCTATGAAGTAAGGACCATACATTCTCATAAAGGTGAAAGGCATTCTGTAAAATACGGCAGCCTTTATGTGCAGAAAAAACAGTTATGTCTATATCACTAATGCACAGCAAGGGCTGCAGAAATCATAAGAGCTGAAAGCACACAAAGATTGTCTGTTTGTATCTGGAGCTCAACTTTTGTTTGATGCTTTCGGAAGTCTTCTGAGTCGCTGTGCTCCGCAAGCAAAGAAGCTAAGTTACCTTAACAGCTAAAATTCTGCATAGTAACATTAACATAGTTTAACTTTGCTTAATACAAATGTTTACTTGGTGTGTGGTATAAATAACATTGACACTGGTAACACTGGCTAAATGGAGCATCAATAAAAGGGTTTGTGCACATGGTTGATTTTTTTTATTTGGATCTTATTAAATGCTCCATTTCTGCCGTTTTATATTCTTTAGTTTTACCTTCCAATGGATTTGTACTTCTATTCATCTAGGTCCTGCAGAGTGATAAGTTCTTCATTTTTCTTTTCCTTTCTTTTACATAGTCTTGTGCAATGAATGCAGTTGATTCTAACGGACTCACAATGCTACCCCTACCTCTCCCATTCTGAATGCTGTAGTTATAAGTAGGGCTGCAACAACTAATCGACTAAATCGATCATAATCGATAATGAGAATCGTTGGCAATTGTTCTCATCAATTAGTTGATTGTTTGATTAGTTGCCGCCGCTCTGCTCCTCCCTTCTCCTCCGTTCTCCTCCCTGCTGGTGCTTGCTGCAGCAGTCTGTGTCCCTTCAATCCCAGCTGCTCTCCCTGCCTGTATCAGCAGAGGCAGTGGGGGCACAGACCACTGCAGCCGGCACCAGCGGAGAGGAGAGACTAATGTCTCTACATATCCTCGCTGCCCCCATACCTGTGCTGCCGCACCGTGCCTCCTCTTCCCCAGCCTGTTCCTTCCGAGCTCCGCCCTGTTCCTTCCCAGCTCCGCCCTGTTCCTTCCCAGCTCTGCCCCTTTCTGCCTCAGCCCCTTTCTGCCTCAGCCCCTTTCTGCCTCAGCCCCTGCCCCGTTCTACCTCATCCCCTGCCCCGTTCAATGCATCCCAAATTCCCCTCCCGCCCACAGTGTGATCGCCCGCACACGGTACTGCAATGCCCTCTGTTCCAGTGCAGTGCAATTTTAAAAAAGGTGCTTACAGTTTTATTCTGAAGTAAACTTTGTCTGGAATGCTGCATTTGTGTATTGTATTTTATTTTACGATTAATTGAAGTTAATAATCGGCTAACTAATTGATTATGAAAATAATCATTAGCTGCAGCCCTAGTTTTAAGAGTTTGATATCAAGACAAAATTAGGCTTGCTTTACACCCTTGTGTTGCTGTAACATGCTTTAAGATAACGCATGGCACTTTGTGTGTTGCAGTGTTATTCATTCAGAATGATACCCAACACATTGCAGTAGGTGCCAATGAAGCCATGTGCTGTGCTGTGAAAAAAAAACCCCCTAAAAACTGCAGGTCTAGATTGCTTTCTTTTGCTGTATGTAAGCACTCTGTTATGAAAAAATGGGTTGGAACCACCTGTCTAGTAGAGCAGAACAAAGAAATTGCACAGTGTGAATGAGGCATTAATATTTGTTACTGGATCTGTAACTAGATAAAATTATGTTTTTAATACCTGCCCAAAGTTCAGCTATAACTTCTGTTTTGTTGTAGGTCTTTTTTCTGTTGATGTTCACATGATTACTTGGAAGTCAGTTGGGCTAATGTGTCCGTTCAAACTTTCTCACATTATTTTACTATGTATTGTGTCTATGGCCCAAATCCAGATGACTTGGATATCTTTGGTCATCTCACAAACTAAACACCCATAATGTATGTGCCAAATTAATAGTGGGATAACAATTCCATACATTAGCTAACCCTATGGAAAACCGGTAGGTAAAATCTAGTACTTCCCCGATGACTTTGTTGGGCCGCCTCATGACTCCACGAGATGTAGAAAGGTGATGCGAGGAATCTGACACTGCACTGTTGCCCTTCTGTTGTCTTGTACCAGTCTTGCCGCTCTCCGTTCTGCCCTAACATTGACTAGTCGCTGACGGCCACAATTCGCACGTTCAGACCCAGATTTTGGGCTGACAGTCCAGTCTTTAAACACTTTAACAACAGTTGCTCTTGAACATTTCACGAATTCTGCTGTTTTGCTGATACTCGCTCCATGGCTTGAGCGCCAACAATCATCCCGCGTTCAAAGGCTGTTAAATCACATTGTTTACCCATATCTTCAGAAAAAAATCACTTCTACTGTCGTGGTAAACAACCTGCTTCCCTATTTATAATGGTCTGGCCCTCTAGCAACTTCAGCGCAAAATTATAGCTAATTATAGCTAATTTGCCTACAAATGTCAGGTGGTCATAATAATCTGGCCACTCAGTGTATACTTCCTATAACAGCTTCAAATCTATTCCCGCTCCTTCCAGAACTCTATGATCAATTGATCTCTAGGGGTGGACTTCTGCAGAAATTCCCCTCTTTCTTCAAGGATACAAGGATAAATCCTTAAAATATTATCTACAATCATAATGGTTACAGTAAAACTACCACAATGTAAGTATACAGCATAGCCAATTCTTTACTGGGAAGCCGCCAAATCGATTGTGACAATGTGACAAACACTGCTGCACCAAAGATAAAGGCCCTACACAATTACTTGTAAGCTAGCAACAGAGCTAAAGAAGACTACTTACAATGCAAATAACAAGGTGTGTCTGTCCAGAATCGCTCCAAATGGAAATTGTAAACATAAATATTAGTGATTTGGGGTTAGACGAGCTTGACAAAGCAATATGGTAGTTTAAGCAGCTCAATATTTGTAAATTTGGCAACAAGGCACGGTGGCTACTTGCCAATCTAGCCAGGCCCATTTATCATATTGCGCGCATCACTGATGGTCAATATTATACAAAATTGTCCTCGGGCGACCTGTCTTAACATTCAGGATAAATAAACCGAATCTCCCCAGGCTATCTCAGCCGGTCTACGATTGTCTTAACAGTGTCCTTTGCTTAATTACTAAAGTCATCACTAAATCACCCGGTCCAGATGGCATGTCCAATGAATTCTATAACTGCTTACCCGATGTGCAGGTCCCTAGTATCAAACCTATGAAAGTTCCTCACTGTTTTTGAACACCACAGACTGTGAGGCCTTCTCTCTTGTCAGAGGTTTGTATGGCTATTGACGTTGAGAGGGCATAAAGTGGTCATGGCTGGTGGTGGTTCTGCAGTGCATGGTCTTCTGGGGATGATTTCTGCATCTTATTCATTCTGTGCGCACTAATCCTGTAGCTAGAGTACATGTAGAGGTAGAGTTGTTACCGCCTTTATCACTCCAACTCTCCTTTTAATATTGCATTACCTGTATCCCTCAATAAATGTGGACATTTCTCAGGTACTACTATAGGACAAACTGAAACCAAAACTGCCTTTTTTTGCCAACACTATTCTACTTTTCCACTGTAATCTAAGGCGTTATCTGGGGCAACCCTGACCAACATAAGCACTTCTGTCTTGTAGCACTGGGGATCCATGGTTCGAATTCCGGCCTGGTCACTATATACAAGGAGTTTGCATGTTCTCCCTGTGCTTTTGTGTGTTCCCTCCCACATTGCAAGGACATGCTGGTAGGTTAATTGGCTCCTGTCTAAATTGGCCCTCTTATGTATACATGTGAGATAGGGTCCTTGGATTGTAAGCACCTAAATGTGCAGGGACGAATGTGATTATGTGTAAAGTGCTGCATAAAACTGTCGGCGCTCTATAAATACCAATAATTAAACTTAAAAAAAACAAATTTGATGCTCTCTCTGGCTTTCATGCAAATTACTTGGAAAGTGTCTTCTTCTGCTTTCCCCAAGGGTTTAACGCACTTGGTTTCAAACTAAACCTGGCCACCGTCACCTATTTAGGCATGCAGATTTCAAGAGATGCCCCCTTGACTTAAACACCCTGAATTTTCCACCTCTTCTCAAAAATAATACAATATCTAAACTCTCAGAAAACCCTGCCTCTCTCCTTCCGTAGTAGGTGCCATATAATTATAATGGTCAACTTCCATAAACTATGTTACCCCTCACAAACCCTTCCTCTCCTGCTTAAGCATACGGACAATACTAAACGTTTGTGTTTTATATTGTAGGACAAAATAACATGCATAGCTAGATTGTACTTCAAACCCAGGAACCACCATAGGGTAAACTTTCCCAATCTGAGATTTTACATCCTGGCAATCAATTTATGCTATTTCAGAGACTGGATTGGAAATACTTATCACTATGAGAGCCATCCTCTGGAGACTCAGACAGCTCATTTGTGGTTCCTTTGGGGTATCCTTCCCTCTCCTCTTTCTCATATCTCCCTATGATCTCAAAACCAATATTATTTTTAGAGATACCCTTATTACCTGGCAGGAAACTCAAAGTTTTTTTCCCCCATATATATCACCTCCCTTCTTCCTTTTAGTACCACCTCATCTTTCTTGAAGAAAGAAAGATTAATCCTCACAAAATGTGGGCACACAGAGAGATTAAGAGTATAAGGGGCCTACTTGACTCCAACAGTACACTGACACCATTCTCTAGGCCAAATTTTACTTGCTTTCCAGCCACTTCCTTTCTTTTTCCATGCCTCTAGCTTAAAACATTGTTTCACCAACACAGTCCTCCCCAAACACCTATTACCATTCCCCCTAACCTCACCACTTTGTTCTCTCCTTTAATCTCAAGATACACCATCTCCACACTTTATGCCCACTTTCCACAACATCTGTTTACCAAAAGTCCTTACCCTAAATCAATCTTAAAATGGGCCAATACCTTACGGCTACTTGTAAACTATATTGCCAAAACTACTGGGGCGCCTACCTTTACACGCAAGTGAACTTTTATGGCATCCCAGTCTTAGTCCGTAGGGTTCAATACTGAGTATGCCCACCCTTGGCAGCTATAACAGCTTCAAGACTTCTGGGAAGGCGTCCACAAGGTTTAGGAGTGTGTCTATGGGAATGTTTGACCATTCTTCCAGAAGCACATTAGTGAGGTCAGGTACTGACGTAGGACGAGAAGGCCCGGCTCACAGTCTCCTAGCTGACAGATGAGGAGTAAGGGATGCAAGGGAGTATTTAAAGACTTGCCTCCTTCCACAAATTCAGGCTTGCCTATGGCTAGACTTCTTACTTGTGGTCAGAGTCTGGACACGAGCACATGTAATAACCTACATAACCGCAACCTGAGGTGTGCCCTGGTTACACTGGTCAGTATTAGCTAGTAGGATGCAAATATGCTTAATAAATTGGTGAGTGGACAGAGGGGTAACAGGAAAGGGGAGTAGGTGACTATTTCTTGAATAACTGGCGAGTGCCAGGGCAAGCTGATCGAAAACTGCCGCCGGGCACCAAGCATTATTTGTCTTAAAGAATTTAACCACGTGCCTGAGGCCCACTTGCCGGGTTTTATTACAAGGTAACTGTAACAAGCAATAATTAGCTGATTTACAAAAATTCTCCCTCCTGAGTATAGGAGCGCATGGGCCAGATGGCGTATCTTCCCCCGGTCTTAAAAGCCATAAAAGGCCAGATAGATTGCAGCTATCAGCACCAGACTAGGAATCATGCCAAATGGAGAAAGGGAAAGTACGTCAGATAATTAAGGAAAAAGGTCACCTGTAATGGGCAACAGGGTTAACTGAACATTATGGTCTCTTTTCTGGATGACCTTCAAAATGGCTTTTATGGGGTGAGCAGCGAATATAGATAGGAAATGCTGCACCCCTGCCAGGTATAACTAACTCATGACTAACTAACTCATAACTAACACATGACAATAGGAAATTAAAGCTAACATATACTTCACGTCATCCATATCTTTCCTTGGGTATTGTGTCTGGAAGCTAGAGAATACATTCCAGGCCTTGTGATATGCTCTGCAGGTATTCTTGGACAAGAACTTATTAATGAGCGATGCTGCAGTTGCAAATAGTGAATTCAGTCGATCACTAGCAGATGATAGTCCGCCACTGGTGTGCCCACTGCGTCTGCTTCTGGATTCTGTTGAAAGAAAAGATATAAGTCAAGACGTGATAACACATCAGCGGATACATTGCTCAACCCTTCTTTATACACACAGTGAAAATGGAAACCGTGTAATAATGTTATCAATGTTAGTTTACACATGAAAGACATAATGACTAATGGCTTGAACCAACCTTTATTATTAATTTCAGCAGTGGCTAGATCATCAGTATGGAACACCACCGTATCCCCTGACCAAAAACGCCCCCAGACCACTGCTACTATAGGGTATATTTCAAAGTGCGGATGCCTGCACAAACTAACCATCCAGTGAGGGCCAAAAATAGCTGCAAAATCCACAGATGCTGCAGCATATGAAAACACATGGGGGCGGACATTGTAGCCTGTGGCACAAACATGAATATTACATTCCAAATCTTTAGAAACTGTTCCCACATAATCAAATCAGCCCATGCGTTTGCATCCAAACGGACTGATGAATCTGATGCTGTGGTTTCCTGAAAAAAAGGGCTAGTAGCCTGGAAACAAAAGTTCTACCTTGTGGGGTAATTCTCTTTTCAAAATTGAGCATGCCTAGCAGCGACTGCAATTCTTAGCACAAACTCGAGAAACTACTATGGCATGGATAGCGAGTTTAACCCTATCAAGTTTCTCTTGGGGCAAACTAGCTTGTAACAGGTGTGTATCCAAGGTAATCCCTAATAAAGTGATCACCTGTGCAGGCCCCTCTACTTTATGAGCGGCTACTGGGATATTCAACTCTTCAAAACCCTGCACCACCACCTGTAAGTCCCTAGGTGCCTGCACAGAACTCTAAAGTAGTACGAAATCATCCGGATAATGGATGACAACTGGCCACCCTGTAACTCTCACAAAATCCACTCAAGCTTGCAAGGTATCGAACAACCAGAGGCTACTCTTGGAACCAAAGGTTAACTTAGTGGCAAAGTAGTATAACCCCTGCCATTTAATGCCTTGCAACTGCCACAAAGTTTGCCTAATGGGAAGTAATTTAACTGCATCCAAAATATCAGCTTTAGACAACCAAGAACCCTTACCTGTTTGAAGATTAAACTGAATGGCCTGGTCCACCGAAGAGTATTTTAGCGAGAATTCTTCTGATGGAATCAATGAGTTCAGACTTGGAACATGTGAGGAATGAGTGGCGGACCGGTGAGTAAGGGATGCAAGAGAGTATTCAAAGGCCAGCATCCTCCCACAAATTCAGGCTAGCTAATGGCCAGCCTTCTTATATACACACACACAAACACATATATTTATTTTTTTGTTCTCTTCCATGATTTATATTGCAAGAACATGACATATTCGTGTGCTCTGATATTTTCAAGGACATAAGCAATGCAGATCAATTAATGAGATGCAGACCGTATGGTTTATACAGGATGGAAACTTTTAATATGGATGTGCTTGGCATACCATCAAAGGTATTAAAATGAAGCAGATCAGTATTGTTTGTTCTGCTTTTCTTCTCTAGGGATAATTCATATGATTTGAAATATGTTATAATGGAGCCTTTATATTATCCATACACTCAATCTGTCACCCTCTTTACATTGATTCCTTATATGTATTATTTAACCTTACTTTAGGAATTATAGTTTGTCATACTGTTTGTAAATGGGAATAATAATTTCATAGCACAAAATTTGCTGGATTGAATTTTTAATCTATAAACTGACAACAGCAAACATGAGTGTACTTAGCACACACAGACTGAAGCAAAATACATCTGTAGAATAGCAATGCCAAACATGCTAAGCAGATGTTAAGTCTTGTAAATAATATGGAATTTCCCCTACATTTAAATGGGCTGCAAAATAATCTCAGCAAATATATAGGGAAAATACATTCATTATATTTATGTTAATGTGCATGTATGCATGTTGGTATCACTTGACACTTTAGGAACAGAGCTGTTTAATGCTGGCTATACTGCAGTTTCAGCAGTAATACATAATAATGATATGCTAATGATAAACTACAATATCACAAGTGACAGATAGCATTTGCCCCTGCACAATTAAAGTCACAAGGCTTAAATTAGGTTTTATTTGAAATGTGTTTTGAGACATATTAATATTCACCGAAAACAGCCATTGTAGTGACAATTGTATAAGCTTGCGAAGGAAGACACCTTGGCAAATGTTTAATACTTTATTTGACATGAGAGAAATCATACTTTGCAGCATTGTTTCTCATACATGTTCTCATGGCTGAACGTGTTTTGCAGGTAGGCACACATATGCAAAGATAGTCTCTCAGCTACCTGAGTGGTTGCTATTTAGCTACCTGTGTGGATTTTTAAAAACATTTAGGGCCTTTCACACCTACACGTGTACATTATTGTATGATCATGCCCCTCAGTGCATGTTAGAATGCTTTTGAACACACATTTTAAATGGCTTTCAATTCATTGCAATAGCACTCTGACGTGTCAACGTGGTAAAAAAAACATAATGGCCTTTCCAAGGAAATTAATTGGTAGTTTACTGTACATGTGTTGACTGGACTCCTCAAAAAATGTCCCCTGTCCAGTGATGAAAAATGAAATGTCATATGTGTACATGTATGGGAGTTAAAATCTCTCAAATAAAATGACTAATAGATGAAGTACAGTTTTACTCAGCTTACCAATTATTATGTTTTGTAATTAAAGCTCAACTCTGGGCTTTGTGCCATCCCCTTCCCACTCTGAGGTAGCACCCAGTGGTGTTTTTATACTTTTTTTTTTCTTTCTGATTTCAACTGGCTGGTCACATGACACTCTGGTCCTTCTTTATTCTCTGATTTCTCACAGTGGTGGAAGGTCCTGGATAATGCATAGAGCAGGGTTGACATGACAACTTTTGCTCTCTGTATCCATATACTGTGAGTCCAGGGTGCAGTGCTCAGGGTTGTAAAGTCATGAAGCCCTGCACCTAACAGTCTTTTCTCAGTCTTCCGGCCTGGCTGTATTAAACCTGGAAGTCTAAGAACATATAGAGCCTGAAAAAATCTACTGTGGGGACAGCTTCAGATTAAGGCCCCATTCGCACGTAGCGACATACCTTTTGCGGCGGCCGGGATAGCGCGACGATCCAGAGACGGTAGCGCGACCTTCTCCGTCGGGCTCCATTAGAATAAAGCAAAATCGTGCAAAATCCGCCGGAAAAAGGGTCCTGTAGAAGCGACTTGCGACCGCGACAAGGAGCTAAGACAGCTCCATTGAATATCATTAGCCGGCGACTTCTCGCGATATCGCACTGCAAAAATGCGCGATATCGTGGCGGAAATCGCGCGATATATCGCTACGTGTGAATAGGGCCTTAACCTTGCTGAATACTGAAAAATGGCCTGGATGGGAAGGGGGTTTAACACCGCGGATGTCAACTGGTTAAGGTGTGCACTGCAGCCTGAATTTTTGTATGTTTTTTTGGTGACCTGGGTGACATTTAAAAGACACAAATTAGCCCAAAGCTATGATACCAGGATGGTAACCTTAATAATACCATAACATGGTAGCCTAATTAATTGCCTAGGGGTTAAAGAGCCGGCAAAAAGATAATTTATGGCTTAATCTTTGTATTTTGCGCTTTGTGAGGGTCCAGTCTCTGGGTAGATGAAGGTGACTGCTTTGTTTTGCTTTCTTTATAAACTAGCAGGGCTATTCAATAAAGGGTGAAGAGTTTGGAGAAGGCAGGAGAAGTGAACAATTTAGGACAACATAGCTGAACTGGAAAGTGAGCTGAATTGGAGAATTTTTCCAAATCACCTATTTTGGCCTAGATTCTGCCTTATCCAAACCCTTCAGTGAATAGACCTGTCAGTTAATGGTAATGACAATAAAAACAACATCTGAGCATCCAGACAGCAAATCTGGTAGCTTTAAAATGCTGAAGCAACACTTTTGTGCATTCATGCAAGCAAGAAAATCAGTTATTTGGGTAGAAAAACTAATTGGAGTAATGTATGTCCTGCTGATAGGTTTCTGCTGTCCTTACCGTACCATGCTAAGATAACATTTGCATTAAAAAAGGATTGGAATTTGTTGCAACTGTCATCTCCTTGCATTGTGCCTTTGTGGTAACTTGTTATCCAAGTTGCAGAATGTAATTCAGTATTACTGAATTCAAATAATCTCTAGTTTCCCTATTTTTAAGATGGTCATGTTAGAATTAGTTTATAAAGTCTCTGTACAATCTACAAATTTCGGTTTTCCAAAAACCATGTAGTACAATGGTCCACCAAAGAAATAATTGAAATAATTATTCAGTTTATATTCAGTCATTGATGATTTGTATTACAAATTATAGTGTCTTGTGTGTAACTAAATGTACAGCAAAAGTATGTTAAACTTAGCTAGTGTGTAGATATTCTCATCAAACTCTCTGACTTTACAGATTTAATTTAATTTTAACATACTATCTAGCTTCTTTTTTTTTGTACTGTCAACCTTGTCCTTACAGGGTCTTGGTTTAGAGCCACAGAAAAACTATCAGCCTCTATATACTACAGGTCACTGAGAGAAATATCATTACCAGTTGAAAAGTGTTCGGAGCCCAGCATGAATTAAATGTGTGGCCCCAGTCAGACAAAGTCGACAGCTGTCACAAAACCTCCAAATTTGTTAGTCTTTGCCTGCCAAAATTATTTTGTGACCTTGTTAACTAAGATTGATCACTAAGGGACTTATAGCTTGCTTACTCCATAGTTTTCACTTCAAATTTGGGCAGTATTCAGTTTATTATTGTTCTATCAAGTGAAATTAAAATGTAATTAATACAAAAATTTAAAACAAGAATGTGACTTGACTTGTTTTCTGGTTTCATCTTTGGTATTAACACTGGTCATGTACTGGCCAACTATTGACAGCAATTTACTAATACAGTTCTAAGATCACATGGTTTCATTACTGCAGAGTCGGTCATAACTGGGATAAGTGGATCCAAAGGTCTGTCCCCATGTGTATAGATCATTTCTATAAATTGTTAAATTCAGGTTTTAAATACTTGAACCTGTATTGATAGGATTTTGAAATGATTATAGGTCTTGAATCCATTGCTTATTTATCTTGAGTTCAGTAAAGGCCACACCTGAGATCTTGAATCTCTGACCATTGGGACATCCCAAATCCGTGCCTACCAAGTGTTGGCAGAAACAGTACAAAGTCCTGTAAGACACAGGAGTCATGGACCATTATTAAATATATGAGAAAGTCCCATACTAAGTAACATGTATAGGCCAGATTGACAACAATAATAGCCAGAAGGTCTCTACTAGAGAGCTAGGTTAGACTTAGAATATAGAAACAATGGCAGTGAGGTAAACCAACTGCACAGCACAAAATAATTTAGACAGTGAAGAAAAGATTTCTTTCTGAGGCACTGGAGATGGACAGAGAGAAGAGGGAACCATGTCCTGGTTGAGCAGTAGTCAAAACCACTGCAGGAAAGGAGGATGCTCAGACCGTAACACCACCTCATCCCTGTGCAGGATCATACAGGACACTTTTGAGGACAGGTTGTGAACATGCCTCACAAAAGAAGTGGCAACCAGAAGGGGACCCATTGAGTAAAAGAAAGGGGAGTAACCCTAATAAGTTCCAAAAGAGCTTGAGGCACTGAGAGAACCATGCACACATCAAAGACACAGGAGGTCATACAGAATGCACTACACAGGTCCCACCCTATACACAAGCTTTATTCAGAAATAAAAGTCTAGTGATCCTAGAATAAGATTGCAAGTGCTGGGAATATGGTACGGAAGAGAAAATAGGATATTTGTAGGGATAATCCCGATACCCATACTAGTATCAGTATCAGGGCTGATGCATGGCATATTCACGAGTACTTGTACTTGTGAAAATGCCACGATACTAAAGGCCGATACCGGCCCTTTAAATTTTTCTTAAACCAGGTCAGCTGCGTTAGGTCCCGCGCTTGTACGGACCTCAGGCAGCCTGATGGGGACCTGGCAGTAGCTGTCTTTGACAGTGCCTGCCAGGTCCCACATCTCATCCTCCTCTTCCTTCCTGGCGCAGGCACAGCTCTGGACAGTCCCATGCCACACATACAGCCCTGGAGCCGACACAAGTCGGGCACCCACCCCCCACCAGCCACCCTTTCAGCCCAGCACCTGCTCGCATTGCCCTGGTGAGACCTGTACGCAGCCCTGGGTACTGCTTTGTGAGCTGCCTCTAGAAGGTGGGTTGTCCACCAGCATAGCTGTCCCTAGGCTTTTGTTTTTTTGCCTATTGTCCTTTTCCTGAAGGTAACACTGTATCTCAATGGGCAGAGATTAACAATCTCTGCTGTGTCATTCAATGAACACAGAGGAAACAATTTTACAGTGAGTACACAGCTCCTATTTTTTTTTTTAACGTGCATGTAAAATCAGGTAATATATGAATAGTAGTTTTGACCCTAGATTTATAACTAGACAATGTGAAGGTATTGGATGGGAGTTCTGCCTAAATGTTACAGATGTCTGTAATCTTTGTCATTTGTTCAGCTATACTCAAATGTAACATATTAGAAGCAAAACGCCCTTATTGTGAACCAGGATGAAGCATAATTAAAACGTTCTATTTAACTCTAAGGCCTGTTCACACAGAGTGGTGACTGGCATTTTACTGCACTGAATCAATGGCAGTCACTGCTAGGCGCTAAAACAGTTGCTTTCATTTCATTTTATATGCGCTGTTCACACCACAACACAGGTGTGATGTGCGGTGCAGTGGGCTGCAGTATGATGCTTACATACTTATTACCTTAGTCCCCCTTTTATTTTTTGTTTTTTTGCTGTGGACTACCTAGACCGTTCTGGTTTTTGTTTTTTTATAAATGTAATATGACATTTTTGTTGCATCATTTATATATTTTTTTATATTTAATTTTCCTTGTTTTTTTCCAATTTAGTGCCCTTTCTTTACATTTGCATAAAACAACGAAAAAAACTCGGAATTTTTACCTGCTCTTTCACGTAGCAACGCTGAAAGTTATATGCTATAAACATTGTTCCCAGTGATAAATGGTCTAATTATTTCATTCTTCATCTAATAGACTGCTCTCGTAAAGCAGTGAGGTTAACCTTTAAAATAATTGTCAGCCCACCTCTTGGAATTATAATGATTGTATAAGTGCTGGTTAATCCAAGCTTCCTACCATGTACTGTGCATCATGATCTGCTAATATCAAACAGTTGACCTTATATCTGTCTTGTCATAGATGAAATAATATGTCTTCCCAACGCTATTCTGCTTCTGCGGTTCTTACAAAGACACACTATGGCAACACTGTGTTTGTATGCATACTCTATGTATCATACTATTATTATAAAAGATGTTTCTGAGGTGAATAATGAGCAGACACCATAATAGAGGAATTTACAAGGTCTGCTTGTCCTTGTATAGAACAGCTGAAGTGGCCACCATTGTCTTGTGACCAAGAATCAGTTCAACATATGCCCAGTGAAAATTTCTCCTCTTCTTGGTTAGAGGTTTTCCTGCATCTCGCTTTACTCAATTGCTCTTTAAGCCAGTTCCTCAAGAATAACAGGTAGGGATTGTATTTTAAAACTAACTGGCACCTATCTTGTTTGTTTGTGGCTGAGACACGTGTGTCTTGGCTTTGAAAAATTTGGCTTTTAAAAAAAAAAAATGAAATTTAGGTTCTGAATTAGAATCCTACAACCAGCTGCCCTCAGTTGTCCATGGTGAAATGCTGCACCCTTTCTTTTATAAGACATTGCTCTTTTATGGATGTGCAATGGAATTTCAGTTACAATAAAATAAACATTTTAGTCAAAGTTACCGTGTATAATTTAAATGTATAATGCTCTAAATTACTGTCTAAAATGCCCCAAACTAAATTCCATTAAGATTCCCTCTGAACAGCTTTTGCAGTGAATGAACATAGATTTTTTTGTAAGATTTGCAAGAAAGTAAGCCCAAAAGCCAACAACTAGATTCTCACTAGATTCTCGCAGTACATAAAGGTTTACTGTTTCACCTTTCAAAGGATTTTTATTTCTGCACAGCAAATGTTATTTACATACAACTGTTACCCTTGACAGACAGGCTGCATACTTTGTTTCAGATGAGATCAACAAAGCAGTTTCTTTTTTTCTGCCTTCTGCTTGCTTATTGGGCAGTGAATCAGATCACAGATGAAGCATTAATGCTAATGCAGGAAGTAGTTTACAAGAATTGCTGGCCAAGATTTCAAATCTTTTGGCAGGTAAAAAAGTAAAATATTATGTTTTTGAACGGTGTATGTATCTTTTGCCTGGCACCCCATTTTTAAGCTGAATTCTGGGCGTAAAAACTTTCCCTTTTAAACACTCCTCAGTAGCTGCAAATGATATACACCCACTTTGTGTTTACCAAATAGGGATGCCCCGATACCGATACTAGTATCGTCATTGAGGCCGATATAGGGCATTTTCACACGTACTTGTACTCTTGAAAATGCCCCGATACTAAAGCCAATACCGCCCCCTTTAGATTTTTAAAAAAGTTCGGCTGCCTTAGGTACAGCACTTGCTGGGGACCTCAGTCTTTGATAGTGCCCGTCTGGCCATACATTGCCTCCACTTACTTCCTGGTGCCGCCACAGGTCAGCCCCACACCTGCCTATACAACCCCGGATCCCACCTGTTAAGCCCAGCACTCACCTGCAGAGCCCTGGTGAAACTTAAACCGCAGCCCTGGTGAGATCTGGACGCAGCCCTGGTGGGTCCCATAAGCAGCCCTATATAATTTCTGTATAATCATGGGTGGATGGGATCAATGATTATACAGCAATAGAGAATGACAATTGGCTATAGAGGACTACACATCTCAGCAATCTATGATTGCTGGTTACCATTCCCCTTTGCTGAATAATCATTGATTGCTGAGATTTGTAGTCCTCTATAATAGGTTGCCATTCTCAGTTGCTATATAATCATGGATTGATGGGATCTGTAGTCCTCTATTGCTGGCGGCCATTCTCCTTTACTGAATAATCATGTATTGACTTACAGTTTTTTATAATTATATAAAAATTGCCCTAGAATCATTAATCTGTATTGTTTTAGAAAAAAAATGTCACTTTTCCCTTTTAAGAAAAAAGTATTGGTAATTGGTATCGGCATGTACCTGATGGAATGTACTTGTACTTGGTCTTGAAAAAATGCTATTGGAACATCCCTACCAAATACCCTTGCAAACCCATATACTACCGCACATAGCCTGTTTAGAGAGCAGAGCTGTTGGCGAATCCTCTTACTAAAGTTTTCCTGGTGGGTTGAATACAAGACCAGTCACCCTGCACAATGGGAGAGAGCAGCAGTGATTATCTTTATTATAGAACTTTCATGATGGATTTCTGCAGATCAAAATTCAAGTAAGAATACACATGGCTGTATTTAGGCAACATATGCTTAGCCTGCAATAAAGGTCACATGTAGAAGTACTGGATGTGTACCTTTTTGATGTGTTTTTAAAAGGTTTGGGCATTGGAGTTGTCATCCTACTTTACTACTCAGTAGGCCACTAACAGGAAACAAGTGTGTCTCTAGTGGAGATTGAAAAATGTGTAAATTTTTAATGCAGGTCAGTGACTCAGATGAAGATGTCAAGGTTTAGATGACAGCCCCGTGACCTGCTTTTTTAAAGGGTAATTCCTCTTTCCTGGGCGAATTTGGGAAAATGAAATTACCCCCACCAACCTGCCCCCTCTCTCCCTACTTCTTCCTAAGAAGCACTTCTCATTGTTCAGCACAGTCAGAATCACTTCTCATTGACCAGCATGGTCGGGTGAATGCGCTGCCCAATGAGTGCTTGCCATTTGTGGGTGGAATTTAAATAGACTCTGCATTTGCCACACCCTTGACGTCTGTCCATAGAGGTTCCCTATGAAGAGTAATAGCACTTTTGCCAAGAAAAACAATCAATCCTCTCTGGGTGATTTGTGTACATTACAAGTATTATTTCAAACTTTGTTGCAGGTTTCTGTTTTGAAGAAAAAACTGTTGCAACAGGTCCTTTCCAAACTTATCCCTGAATGGGAGGGTATGGGTTCATTATAACCAGCTGGTGGGCTTCCTGTGTTTAAGGGAAAGTTGCAGTGTCTGCATCCTTTTAGTAGTAATGAACCCTTAGTCCCTTTTACACCACGGTGTTTTGCGAAAGGTAGGGTAGCTATAAAACATGGCATCCCTTTCATTTCTATGGCCCCTGTTCACACCTGATATTTATTTATTTTTTGTTATTTTCTCTTTTGTTTGGAGGTGTGTGCTTTTTTGCTTCCAGTAACATTCTAAGCTTAGGGGCACACAAAAATGTTATCCCCTTGCTACTAAGGCCACTTGTTCACAATCATCTCATTACCAGTATTTATTATAGTGTTCTCAAAGCTAGGTAAATTTCAGCAAGTGGTTATAACTCTCAGTAGCAAAGAAATGTACTTATGTGTACACATTTGTTGTCACCACTACAGCTCATTGAAACAATGCATCACTCTTCCTAAAAAAAAATGGAATTAAAATAAATTTGTCTCATGTATACCTTATTGTATTTGGTATGTGATAGAGTAAAGCAAAAAAAGAAAGATATAGTCTACAAAAGGTATTTTAAAGTGATCAGGATAATTTGTTGGTAACCCTAGAAAAGATTATAAATAATTGGATCATGGTGATATTTTAAACTGTTTTCTGTAATTCCTATCACTTGTATTTAAAATTTATAATCATTCAGTCATCCTATTTATATGAAGAAAAGTAGTCCACTGTAGTAGTCCACTGAACATGGACCAGAAAAATTAAAGGAGAGTGTTTCGGAGGAGAAAACTTAGGCCAGCACATCAAAGGCAAAGGGTTTAAGAGTCTCTCCAAGCAGCTTGCAGTTCCTGTGATGAAGTTGCACATTTTATGAAGAGGTGTAAGGTCCTTGGGAGTGTAACCAATCTTGTGGTTACAAGACTTGGTCGTAAGAGGTAAATTGATGCCAGATTAAACAAAAAGATAGTGTGAATAGTAAACAAAGAGCTTGGAAAACTTCCAAAGAGATACTAGCTGAACTTCAGGGTCACACTGCACATCAGTGTCTGATTGCACCAACTGTCACATTTTGAGCAACAGTGAGCGCAAAGGAAGAAGACCCAGGAGGATTCCACTGTTTAAAGCATAAAACGCTAGAGTGGAATTTGCAGAAATGCATATTGACAGGCCACAATGCTTCTAAAAGAATGAATTTTGGACTTTGGACAGATAAGAGAAAACTGGAGCTTTTGGCAAATCACATCAAGTCTATGTTTACAAATGAAGAAATTAAGCTTTCTAAGAAAATAACCCTGTACCTTCTGTGAAACATGGAGAAGGCTTGTGTATATGTTGGGGATATTTTGATCTTTTAGGGATGTGGTTCCTTGAATCTCTGCAGGGCTTTCAAGGAATTCTGATGTGAAACATACTGCTTAGTATCAAAGCTCTGTCTCAGTCACTGGTAGTGGGTCCTCCAACAATATTTACCCAAATCACACAGCTAACTGCACCCCAAGAATGACTAAAAACAAAACATGGTACTTCTCTGAAGTGGCCTTTTATGAGCACAGATCTAAAAGTTGAACCATCTTTATAAGAGCTCAAAAATGAACTCTAAAGAAGGCAACCTTCAGACCTTAGACAGCTATAGCAGTCTGCTCAGGAAGAGTGGGACAAACTACTTGTTGGCACGTGCAGAAGTCTCACGGAGAGCTACAGACATTGCTTATTTGTAGTGGTTGCCCCTAAAGGATGTGCATCAAAATATTAGGCGACGGGTCCAATCCCATTTGTCCATACCATTTTTTAATTTGTTTTAATATTTAAAATATTCTGTTAAATCAAAGCAAAGTCTGATTTTTTAAATCAAAAATAGAAAAAAAAAGCAATGATAGATGCATATTATTTTTGTCAGTCTCAAGTTATTTTAGAGAAAATGATGGGTTTTGTTTTTTCATAGAAGGGTACCAACGCATTTGTGCATGTTTATAATTGCCCGGCTACTAAAGTCCCGAAGAGACTAATTATTATTTATTTGTATTTTTTATTGGCATTCACCTGCCATTTATGTTGTTATTCTGCCAGTTGGGGTAAGGGGTCTATTCTGACTCCGATCGTTGTGATAGCGAAATATATCCCTTGCTGAGACCTCTATGCCTGGCCTGTATAAGCAGATATACTCACTGCGGACAATCCTCGTCAGATAGCTGAACTCGTCAATACCGATTCATTCAAAAAAGGTGTTTATTCTTCTACATCAGGTTACAGCAGATGATAGGAACAGCAGTTGAACGGTTATAGTATTGTGCGGTCAGAAAATGATGCCTTTCCTACGTACTGTGCAGATTACATGTGTGTCCTTGTTACATGTGGCTTTCCACTGTGCCCATGACACAGGAAGTACTGCACACAGGAAGCAGGAAGGGGCTACACTAGGGGAAAATACATCGTCACATGAGGAATAATTACAGAAAACATGTTTGTTACAACAAAAGGCCACTAGATGGCAGCATAGGATAACACATGAATTTAGCTATGAGAAAATAGTTAGGCAAATCACACTATATAAATTCTAACCTATATAACAATGCTAATATTAACTGAGGCTATGCATCTCATATTCTACGCCCCTGTTGGGGCGGCACAGGGTCATTGCTACAAATCCAGCTAAGTTTTTGTGGCAAAATGCTTTAGAGCCTCCAAAAATGATATCATCATTCACATGCTTTTGGCAGTTTGACCTTCTTAAAAGCAAAAGTGTTACCCAATTGTACATTTCCTAACTGGTTAGAGTGCTCTCTGTATATAGTAACCCAAATTCAAGTCTTGGGAAAATGCAGAGAGATACTGTAATTTATTTTACTTTACAAAATAAATAAACTGCAATATTTTCATAAGACTTTTTGTGGCCTTACCCTATTTCATGTAATTACTTATCTACTAAAAAATCACTTTATACAACTCACAACTCAACAGGTGTCTGATCTATCTGCCCCTTTTACCCTTCCTGAGGTTACCTCTGCCATTGACTCCCTTCCCTTTATTTATATCTCCAGGTCCTGATGGCTATCCTAACAAATATTATAAGTGTTTCAAACACATCTTGGCTCCACACCTCCTTGAACTCTTAAACCCAACCTTAACCTCAAGTGTTTTTCCTAAGGAATGCTTCAAGGTATTATTGTTACCATACCTAAGCCATGTAAAGATCTCTCTTCACCTAGCAACCACAGACCTATTAAACACGGATTTACTTCAGAATAAAATGGTATGCACATTTTTTGAAATTGCAGTGCACTGTAACGCAGGGCATTGCAGTACCACGTGTTCCAGTGCGGGCAATCACACTGCAGACGGGAGATTAATGGCACCGCATCTCACCTGTAGCAAATTTTTGTAGGCCTTTTGTGAAACTCTAAGCCAATATAATAAAATAAACAACCTTTTATTTAAATTAACACACTCATTTTTTTCTATTTTTAATTTTAGTTTATTTAACTTTTTTTAAAACTTTTTTTTCACTTTATTGCTTGGAGCAATAGCCAGCCTGCTATTGGATATTTCAAATTGTAATAGCCAATAGCAGGCTGACTATTGCACCTGCCCCTGCCTGCTGTCAATCTGCTAGGTAGTGAATGGCACATTTCGTTTTGTGCATTAGTACAAAAATATTCACAGAGAAGTACAAAGCAACTGAGCAGACCATTTAGCTGTGAAGCAGTAGGCAGGAGACTGGGCTGTAATAAAGGCCTCTTGAAGTAGCAGTGATCACAAGTGCCTAAACAGCCTTCCCTCATTACTGATGTTTTAAAGTAAAATCCTAATTAGGGAGGTGTATTTCACTCCACTTATGGCTCAGTGAAGCTACAAATATATGCATGTGCAAATATTCCAGCGTGGATGTCAAGTGTTTAATACATCTGTGGTGTAATTGGCAAAATGTATGACCATCTTCTTCTAGAATAAAAAAAAAAAACCCGTGTGATATGGTTTTGCTCGTTATTGCTCTTTAGATGCATAACAATAAATTCTGCTCGCTGTCGTGGCATGTTAATGATGCTTTTGTTTTTATTACAGTCCCTCCAGTTTGTCTCTTACTAGTGAAACAAATGGTTTATTTGCTTTCTAATGGGTACCACAGATTCGTCAAAAACGAGACAAGCAGCTTGATGTTTACTTATTATATTGCCTGGTGCTTTTCAGCAATAAGTACTAAATTGGCAAAGTACTTCAGGACGTTATTGCCTTACTTTGAATGCTGCATTTAGGAATAACTCTACCTGCAATGGAAGCATCAGTGATATATGGGATTTGGCAAGGTAAAGCACTCTGCAGGTTCTTGACAAACACATTTGTTAGTATGGCGTTGCTCTCAAACTACTCCTTAACTGCTGTCTGCATTCAGCATTATGAACCATACAATAATTACTACCCCATCCCATTGTTATTTTATTACAAATAAAAGGGAACTGCTGAGAAAAGACAAAACATACTGAATGCCTTTATATTATTTACTACTAGAAGGTGAATTATCTGTGAGTCATAACGTCTAATTCAGTGTATTTGATGTGAGGAGACTGAGGGACATTATATTGGTGGAGCGGAGGGAGAGAGAGGCTGCAGTGATCGGTCTAGAAGTGAGGCAAAACCCTGTTTTGGGTGAACGCCCTAGACGCAAATAATAATAATAAAAAATTTTTTAAAGTACCCCGCCCCCGCGAGCACGCTCGTCGCCACGTAAACACGCATAGTTAGAGCCGACCTGTGACCATGAAACTGTCACACGTCAACTCTATAGATCAGGAAGTGAGCGAACACATACTGTTGTTCACTCACTTCCCTATCATCTCCCTGCAGAGAGCGGCAACTGTCAGTCACCGCTCCACGCAGGGATTCCCTGCGTGGGTGGGCGGCACAGCTTGCTCTACCTCTAGATAGGCAGAGCCTGCTGTGAATCAGCCAGCTGGGTGGATCTCAACAGTATCGTAGGGATCTGTCCCGGCTGCGGCTCTCTCAGTATATAGTGAGCTATATACTGAGCTTTGGGTCACGGGAGGACATATACTAATGTCCTCCCGTGACCCAAATCTCAGTATTTAGCGAGCTATTGCCTGCAATATACGGAGAGCGCCGGAGCCTGGATGGATCCCGACAATATTGTCTGGATCCACCCAGCTGTGTGATTGACAGCCGGCTCGGCCTATCTACAGACAGAGCCAGCTGTCCCCTCTCCCGTCCGTTTCTCCACTCAGTGCTGGAGGATCAGAGAGTGCAATGGGGAATCCCTGCGGGACGCAGTGACCGACAGTCACCGCTCTCTGCAGGGAGATGATCGGAAAGTGAGAGAGCGACGGTATGTATTCGCTCACTTCCCGATCGATAGAGCCGACCTGTGACAGTGTCTTTGTCACAGGTCGGCTCTAACTATGAGGAGTATAAATCACTCACCTCATATTTCTACTTTAAGGTTAACACCCTTAACCCTTAAGAGAACTATGGGATAAAAAGATTCTCCCATAGTTCTCGTTTAACCCTTGCAGTGCAGGGTTAGCCCCACTGCAAAGGTTACATTTATTTTGCCTGCCTATTCTTCTTAAAATTGCAAAAATGTTTAATGAATGTGAGATGATTTCATATCAGCATGCAGAGCTGCATACTGATGTAGTTTTTAGAAAAAAAGAGATAAAGGTTTACTTTGACTGCAGAATTGTTCTAGGTCAAACTATTATAGCCAGTTACATCGCAGAAACATTTTCAGAAGGAGGGCAGCATTGGCAACTTCTGTATTTTTTCTCTCAGTAAAGGTTTGATTTAAGTTCCAGTTTAAACATTGGCAGTGTTATGTGCTGGCAATTATTCACTATATGTTAATAGTTATAGTCTTGATTGGTAACATGGGTTAATTTTATGCTTTCTCTTGTAAGTAGTGGTTGCTTTTGGGTAGTTTAGGAATGCATTTACAATGTGTTAGCAAATGCAAGCTCCTTAACCAGTTGACATCCGCGGTGTTAAACCCCCTTCCCATCCAGGCCATTTTTCAGTATTCAGCGCTACGTTAGTTTGACTGACATTTATTCCGTCATGCAACGCTGTACTGAAATTAATTTTATGCCCTTTTTTGGGGACACAGAGCTTTCTTTTGGTGGCATTTATTCACCACATTTATTTTATTTTTTTACTATATTAAGGAAAAATTACCGAAATGT
>NW_017308443.1:175708-198043 GCF_000935625.1 Nanorana parkeri | reverse complement strand
TCGCCTCTGTAGTCAGTATGCGATCCGGGCAGGTCACAATCAGGCAGTGGCAGCGACCTCTAAACAGACACATTAGACGGCCGATCGCAGGGACCTCTCGGGGTCCTAGCGAGGAGGAAGCAGCCATCTAATGCGCCTGTTTAGAGGCCGCCGCCGCTGCCTGATTGCGACCAGTACGGATCGCGTACCGAGGCGATCCGGGGCGGTCGGATCTATTTGCATTGGGGGTTCCTGAACCTGGGCTCCCATGCCAGCAGAGAGGGCCCCGCATGCCCTCCCTGGCACGCGTGCCATAGGTTCGCTACCACTGCTATAGAGCAACTGTTTTTTAGAGCAACATTTTTTTATGGTAAGAATCCAGCCTACGTAAAAAAAAAAAGAATCTGATGCCATCCTGAGCGCATGTCTGGAGCAAATGCCCAGATTCCCCATACGGCAGCATCGCTGGTAGAGACGGACTTGTTTATCTTTATATTTGTGAGCTATCACACATGTTCATACATTGATTGTATGTTTTCATGTTATTTTTCACCAGTTTCACCCACCGTTTTGTTAATACAGCTTTAAGATTTCATCCAGTCTGGCTTATTGCAGAATAGGAGGGTTTAGCTGCATGTCAAGCTATACACAGGCCACAGGGTAACATGTAACTGGGACAGAACAACAAACCTCCAATCCTCTTATAGTAATAAATAATGTTTTCAGTGTACATGGATGCTTACCAACCCTGCATATTGATTTAGAAGGTGATTGGGTGTTAAGCAGAACAATGTCTTAGGAGTATCAATGTTTAGTTGCAAGCTCAATACCTTGCCAAGCATTGACATTAATTAAAACTGATTTGGGAATGTAATTTGGGGGTTTCAGATTGTGAGAACAAATCATCCGAAAACAAGCTTACTTTATATTCATGAGATCCCAGGTTAGGTAATATGTTGGGATTGTTTCTTGTCAGTGCCACCAATGGCTAAATTGCCAAAGCCAGTGGTGGAACTATTGCCATAGTGACGCAGGCGGCCTGCAGGTCCTCCTGCCTCCCGTACAGTGCGGACTCTGCAGGAGGCGGGGTGTCTTTTCAGTGCCTGGAGGCTGGGGGACAGAGTGGGTAAGCAAGGGCATAGCGGAGGGAGGGGGGTTAGGGATCTCTTCCCCCCCCTCTGAGCCAGGATTGTGGGGTGCAGTGCCCCGTAGAGTCCACTGCATTCTAGATTTCAAGGTCCAGTACATTGCAGAGTTCAAGGTCCAGTGTGTTCCAGTGCACTGTAGAGTCCAGGGTCCATCATGTTCCAGTGTCCAGTGCAATGAAGAGTCCAGTGCATTGCAGGGTCCAGTGCATTCCAGTGTGTTGTAGAGTCCAGAGTCCAGTGTGTTCCAGAGCCCAGTACATTGCAGAGTCCAGGATTCAGTGCATTGTAGAGTCCAAGGTCCAGTGCGTTCCAATGTGTTGCAGAGTCCAGTGCAATGTAGAGTCCAGTGTCCAGTGCGTTCCAGAGTCCAGTGCATTGTAGGGTCCGGGGTCCAGTGCATTCCAGAGTCCAGTGCATTGTAGAGTCCAGTGGCACAACTACCACCATAGGCTGAGGCACAAATAGGCAAGAGCGGCCCGGATTGCCTTGGTATACCTGATGGCAATCGGGACCAGCCACACTCAGCCAGAGGCAGCCCTCTATTCAGACATTAGAAGGCAGCTCGTTGGGGCCCTAGTGAGGAACGAGCAGTCGCCTGAATAGAGAGCGGCACAGTGAAAACCCGCATTGGCCACCTGAGAGCCTGCACTGGCCACCTAAGAGCCCGCACAGCCACCTGAGACCCTGGAGACATGTGGCTGCGAACCCGAAGCAACACAGAGTATGTAGCTTCATATTATTCTGCATTACTGTATAATGTATTGCTAGGATTTTGCTTTGGGCCCTGTGATTTCTAGTTATGCCCCTGGCCAAAGCAAATACGTCTAGAAAGAGTAGACAGCCTTTCGTAGCTCCTGCATGGCTGTAAACATCTTGAGGAGAAGAGAAAGGAAGTTTAAAGTAGGGGTAGGATTAAAGTATAATATTTAAAAGTCCTATGTAAAGGGACCTGAAATTCAAAAGTTGTCCAGTGTGGCAAACATATCTGAATATGAGAGGGTATTAAAAGGCATTGCCTTTTCAAATTTAGGATTATCATTATTTTCTAATGTTTCATAGATTTTGTGTATTTATATAAATCCCACCCGATCTTTATAGAGTATGTGGAACAGGGGTGCCCACAATTTTTTGTGTTAAGATCTACTTTTTATATGACCAGCTCAATGAGATCTACCAGCGAAAGGCACCGCAACGCACCTCCTGCAACAGAACACACAGTAGGTGCGATTGCGATGAATGCACTGTACTATTGTGAATGGGCCCTTAGTCAAACCTTGCACTCTTAGCAGAGAAAAGGTAAACTATGGGACTATTACCTGTAATGGCCAAACTCCTAAAATAAACCCCCTAAAATCCCTAATCTCAGTGTGTAATAGACATGCGCAGGACAAAAAAGATTAGTTTTGGTTGAAACAAAAGAAAATGAAAAACATTTTAATTTGTTTCATCAATGGAAACAAATTTTAATGCTGTTTTGGATGTATACCAAGATATACTCCAAAATGACGGCGGGCATGGCTGCAGTGCTTTCTGATAACAGATTTTTATATGCCCGAATATCATTTTAGTATATTTGGGCATATAACAAATTTGTTTTTTTCGGATGCGGACGAACCGCCGAATCAACTGAATTTCATTCATTTTGCAGGTTCGTCCGAATCCGAATGCACATGTCCATTGCGTAAGTGATGGCACAGTCCTGTCGTTAGGGCATAGTCTGTAGGTGGGGGAATAGCCTAGTCCGTAAGGGCACAGTGGTGAGGACACAGTCCTGTAGTTATTTCACACATCAATAAGGCTAGGTTCACACCTGCACGACACTCGGGATCGTCCAGTCCTGCACAATGCAGGCAGCCCTTGCCGAGCGGCCCCATTGCTTTCAATGGGGTGACATCTGCGCTGCAACCGCAGAAAAAAGGTACAAGTAAGTTTTTTTGCGTCACAAGGCGCGCGGCTGTTCGGAAGCACGGGCGGAATACCGCGCAATGCGCCTAATGCGACTGGGCTGCCATTCAAAAACAATGGCACCCACAGTGCGATTGGTTTACACGTTGGTGACTCTCTCTTTATGAACTTTGCATATACATATTTAAAAGTATATTACTTTGTAGATATGGATGGATTATGAATTTTCTGTAGTAGTGTTGGAATGAGAGTTTAGCTCTATAGTGGATGGATTAATGCACTCATTTGTATATTGGGGTTTGCAGATTTTATATAGTGGTTTATAATGAAAGTTTTAACCCTCATAGCGCAGTTCACGTTTTATATTCACTTGTTAGAATTATAGCCTGCGGTACACAATGCTCCCTCCCTCTGAGAAAGAGCATCAGAGTCCTGCTGCATAGAACAAGTTGGGTAATGTAAGGATGTGTTGTGCAACCTCCTGTATCACTTTAGGGCATGTTCCCACCTGTAGGCCTGTGTGGAACACTATTAGAACCATATATAACTATGTTGGATATAAGGATATGTTGGATAATTATAGGACTAAATATGCAACATTTATATGCAAATAGAGTTGCACCTTAGCAGAGTCAAAGCTATATATTGCAACCAGTTTTGTATTTTGTGTGGTCTAACACCCATTAATTTTACCCATTTATGAAGTGTAATACAAAAAGGTGCTTTACCTTTGACAAACAGCTCTGTGTAACATTTCTCATCTCCAATGACGCATTCATAGGCAGCATCATCTGCCAGGGTACATTTGTTAATGGTTAAAATTCTCTTTAGGCCAACATTTTCAAACACAAATCTGTAAAAATAAATTGGTGTATTTAAGAGACAAGAGTGGACTCACTTATTATCAAGTCACTAAGTATAAGGTTTCAGTTGTGGAATGTACACAGAAATGATAGCCAGTTCATATTTTAAAATGTGAACAATTATCAGACTGACATATCAATTTTAGTCCTAAAGTAGTACTGAACTCAAAAAGTGAAGATTTGCCATGTTGTAGGGAACATCTAG
The DNA here is from genome assembly GCF_000935625.1 of Nanorana parkeri. Taxonomy (NCBI): domain Eukaryota; kingdom Metazoa; phylum Chordata; class Amphibia; order Anura; family Dicroglossidae; genus Nanorana; species Nanorana parkeri. Next base: position 193,943 of record NW_017308443.1, on the reverse strand, counting down.
AAGTGTTATTTTGTCCAAGGAATACCTTGGAAAATGTACCTTTAATTTGGAATTCTGCCTGAAAATTAGTAGTTCACTTTCTGGTATGCGAGAGTGCCTAGACATTCCTTTGCCTTATTGCTGTATATCTGCGGTGCGAGATCTAAGGCATTGCTGCCTCTGATTGCTAGTCTTAGGAGATTTGGAATGAGATGTGGGGAAGTCACTGCTGTGATGCTCACTGTTCTCTTTACTGGAGACTCTGACATGAGGAAGCAATGTCTTGCCTCTACTAAAGTGGCTGCTTAAACACAGAGACAACTAGGGTTCTCACCCATACAGGTTGAGGGGCTCCGTGATGCATGTACCTGAAGCCTGAAGGTTTTGTAGCGCACTGGGTGGGATGAAATTTCCAGCCATGGGTCAATGGCCCCACCTAGGAGACAGGTGGATCAGTAGTGCAGCAGGCAGCTGCAAGGTGTAGGAGAAGACTCTCTGGAGGATACAGACAAGAACTCCAGAATTTATGCCAGAGCAGTGATGCTGCAAGTGAAAGCCAGGAGGCAGGTGTGAGGATTTGTATAATTTCATGGTATTGGACTAGAAATGCTGAAAACTCCTGTGAATGTAACCTTTTGTGTATTTCTGTGACCTTTTTCGAATAATTAGTGGGCAAAACAGCCCTTAAATTAAGATTTAGACAGTAGACTGCATTCTTAAAGCTTTATTGTTTGAAGCTATTCTCTAAAGTTAGTAATGGGGGGAAATCAGCTGCAGGAAACCCACAGGTCATACTGGTAACTAGTTCAATGCCCCCTGTCAGGTTTTGGGTACAGCTTCCAGAGTTCAGCTCCTCTTTAACTGGTTGCAATTCAGCCAATTGTACATAAACAGCCGTCCGCAGATAAAAAGGGGACCTATCACTGTATATGCGCTATCACATATGGGGCTTGTTAGTCCCCTCTGTGATAGCAATAAAGTTAAGTGTAAAAAAAAAAGCAAGTTTAAAATGAGAGACATATAAAAAAAAACAAAAAAAACACATACCCCCATGTACAGGCATGTACAAATGCAAATGGAAATCGGGTGACCTCCGGGCACCAACCTCGGTCCTGTGATGTACTGCAATCTCACAATAGTTTACTAATTGGTTTTAAAGTTATAGTTTATTGCAGGAGTGAGCTTGGAGCAGTGGCTTTATATTACTTTGTAGATATGGATGGATTATGAATTTTCTGTAGTAGTGTTGGAATGAGAGTTTAGCTCTATAGTGGATGGATTAATGCACTCATTTGTATATTGGGGTTTGCAGTTTATTGCAGGAGTGAGCTTGGAGCAGTGGCTGCTTTACAACACACACAGGGACAATCTGGAACAAAAGTAGCCACCCTCCAGAAGGTAGGACAGTGTCAGCAGGAATTCAGAGATGATTTGAGGATCTACAGTGTTACACAAATAAGCTACATTTTTGTTAATAGGGTACTTGAATGTATTTTTAAGCTTTAACTCCGAAGTTTAGCGTTACTTTAGGAATAAGCTAGCCTTTTGGCTGGTCAGCATCCTTTAGTAACTTTATTTGCACGCTGTCCTTGCTTGCACTCATGTCAGGCTCAAGTAGAAGTTATGCCATACCGACAGAGTCTATAAGATTTACTGTTACTTACTTGGCACTAGGCTTGATCTCCTGACCATTCTTAAACCATTTCACTGGAATATCTGGGCTAGCAATCTCCACAAACATTTTAATTCTATGGCCTTTGTCCACTGAGTAGAAAGGTTCCAGTTTCTTTGTAAAGCCTTGAAAATACAGAAAGTAGAAAAAAATTATTAACATGTTGCAATAAGTGTGTCTATTTTTGGTGGTTTTGTGATTATTCTAATTTTTTTTGATAGTATAATGACACCTTCCAGCTAAAGATAATCAGAAAAAAGAGCATTTCAGAATTGTTAATTAAAAAAGCATATCCCAGCGGCAATGTGACTACATTCATTTGATAAGCTCACTGTCCTGGCTAAGCTACTCACATCAAATAAGGATTCCCTCTTGTTGGTACCAGGGAAGGACACTCAGTGGCGTCACAAGGGGGGCGACCCGCACCCAGGTGACACCATTGAAGTGGTGACGCCATAATGACTGACAGTGTCACCCCCTCTAAAAAGTCAGTCACACGGTCATGGGCTGAGAGCCCGACAGCTTCAGAAGAGAGGAGGGGACCTGGCGGCATACCTTATTCCGCCGGGTGAACGTCCTCTCTCTCTGCCGGTGGCCATCTTGGATTGTTGTGACTCTTTGAATATGGAAGTCTAGTGAGTGCATCCGCTGCCGCCCCTCTGCGCTCTGCCGCCCCGAGGCCGGGCCTCGGTGGCCTTGTGGGAAATCCGGGCCTGTATATTGGTTATATGTGATCTATTTTAGCACTATATTATTCACGTATTATGATTATTGATTAGCGCAGTGCTAATCTATTTATATTATTAGCATGGCAGATTTTCATCTTTTATATTTATATTTATCACTTTGAGACAGTTTCCATAGCTCAGAATTATTTTATATTCATCGACTAATCCTTCGGTCCGTAGGCCTTCAGCAAACCGTTTTCCCCGCATATGTAAACAAATAGTAAAAAAAAACCTGGCACGTTAAAAAAAAAAAGTGCATGGGGTTGCCCCCAAAAGTCATACCAGACTCTTTAGGTTTGGTAGGAATTTTAAGGAGGAACCCCACCACCAAAAATGGGGAAAAAAAGGTAGGGTCCCCCCTCAAATTCCCAACCAGACCCTTAATCAGGGCACTGGCCTGGCAGGAAAGGTGGGCAGGTAGAGTGAGCGCTCCCTCCTCCCTGGACCATACCAGGCCACATGCCCTCGTCATTGGGATGGTGCTTTTCAAGGGGTCCCTCCTGGAAAAGCACCATGTACCCATGTCCATGGAGACAAGGGCCTCATCCCCACAGTGGCCCACTGGTTGTGGGGGTCTGCAGGCAGGGGGGATTATTTGCAACATTGGATCCTTTTTTAATGTTTTTAAAAAGTATTTTTTCTAAGTCTGGTGTGTTAATTTACTATTTGGTTAATCCTTTAGTGACTGAGTAGGGGTACAAGTGAAGTACCCCTTACTCATTCACAAGGGGGCGCAGCATCTGGGTGCCCCATTTATGAAATGGTGTATCCCGATGCAAATAATCCCCCCATGCAAATAAGACCCCCATAACCACCGAGCCAGGGGGATGGGGAAGAGGTCCATGTCTCCGTCGGCATGGGGAAAAAGGTGTTTTTCAAGAAGTACCTATGCCAGCGTGCACGAGCTGGCATTTCACAGCTGTGCACGATGAGAGGAAGCGCGGCCACAGCAATGAGATTAGTTGAAAAAAAAGCCGTGGGCGGGCTGGATGAAATGTTAACACCCCCTAAGAGAAACGGAGCTTGGAGCTGGGTTGAAGACGGCCATTTACTACAGGTTTTGAGGGTTTTATCTGTGATGTGCTGCGACTTTAGAAAAAAGGAACAATGCTACTACAATCAAGGTAAGGGGTATTTGTATTTGCCCTTAAGTCATAGTTCTCCTTTAACCTCAATTCCTATCCCCAATTCCCCTTTCAAATTCCCTTAATTGTATTTAGAATGCATGTATATCCCTATTTGTAAATAAACCCAACACTTATTTAAGATTCAGTTGTTCATCAGTAATTTAAGGCACCCCCAAATCAGAGCACATTCTACATTTGGCACCCCAGAAAGCGTGTGGAAATTGCTAAATCCACATAGAACCTACAAGACGGAATTGCTCTAATTCAAGTTGCGGAAAGAACAGACCAGACCTGTTGCACGGATCTCGTGGTGAGGTCAGCTGGATCTTGGACTTCGTAGAAGGGTTGAAAGTGTGGTGAGTTGTTCATTGGAAATGCAAAAGTTCTAATTGTTTGTTGTCCTTGAGTGTATGTGAAGTTGTAATAGTGGATAAAGTATTGAATGCTGTACGTTAATAGCTTTTATACTAATAGTTGTATCTTGTGTTGAATGTACGTTTGTGAAATGGAACTGGTCTATACTTATGTTAAGAAATATGCCTCTGCCAAGTATCATTCATGTGCAGATGAACCTCTTAAGAGTCAAGTTAATGCGTTGTTGTCTCAGTGTCAGCAACATAATGACAAGCTGCAGAGTGGACAGCTTACAAAAACATTTAAAAAACTGAAATTCGCCGTATTGCTCAGAATCACAGAAATTTCTGAGCAAATGGGGGAGCAATGGAGAGCAGAAAGGATTCAACTTGGAGAGCAGATAAATAAAATTGGAGATAATCTTAGGGACATTGCAACTGCCACCAGTGTTGAAATGGATGAATTGAAGGCTACAGTATGCAATTTGTCCGAAAGAAATTGTGAGCTGCAAGAACAATTGGAACAATGCAATGCAAATGTTGATTTGAAGAGTAGGCTTGTTGGTTCATTGCAACTAAAATTATCTCATATGGAGGAATTGGTTATATCTTTAGAGAAGAAATTGGAAGATGCGAAGTCTCAGCTACTTAGAAAAGAACAATGCATATTATCCCTCAATGAACAGAAAATAAAGTATCAGTCAGCCAATATCTGTACTGTCACTGATGTGAATACATCCAATGAGGTGGCATTAGCAAATGCTCCTGGATATTTAGGGGAGGGCACCAGTGTACTCACAATTAATGACAAACTTACATTGTGCCAGATTCTGGGTGAGTTTAATACACTGGAGTCACCCGTGTGCCTATCTAATAAATTTGAGGCTATTGTGCAGAAATACACTTTGAGTGATAAAGATGCATGCTCTCTTCTAAAGGCTTGGCTACCAGCACCTCTAGCAGCCCAGGTATCTGCACATGTTAATGATAACTTAGATGCAGAGGGAAGGATGAATGCACTGCAGCGTGTGTCGAATAGTCGTGATGATAGAGGGATGAATGCATTACAAAGAATGAGGTTTAGAAGAGGAGATGACCCCATATTGTTCTGTAACCAATATCTTTCACTGTACAGAAGTGTGTATAACTGTCCTGGTATGTCTGCTGATGATCCAAGCTTCATATATTCAATGGCCAATGTATGTTATGTGAACCATCCTAATAGGATTGCCCTCAGAAATGCCAATTCATACCAGAGCTTTATCAATATACTTAGAGACTGGTGTGAAGAATCCAGTGATGGTTATGGATCAGATGCAGATATATCAATAGTGAGCAGGGGTACAAGAAGGAGGAAATTCATCAGGTGTTACAAATGTCACAGACCAGGGCACATTCAGAGGTTTTGTAGAACCCCCGATATTTCCAGCCTGATAAAGAATGATAATGAACGTATATCTGAGATGAGCACCTCCACCCAGTACAATAAAAGCATACCACAGAAGCCCGAGTTGATGGATAACAGCCTTGGGGAGTCAGGAAAGGCTGAGGGGCAAAATGAGGAGATTACAGATAACAATGGCCCCCACCCTCAGAATAGCCAACAGCCAGGCGGGACAAGCATACCAATGTTTGCACCCTGGGCTAATATTCCATTTTGGCTGGTATGCAGTTGGTCCCAAATTGCATTACCATTTTTCATTAACAATATGGCAAGCTTTGTGAGCAATGCCTGCTTAGTTTAGGAAAAATATGGGACTTATATTCTAGCCATACAGATAACAAGACAAGGCTTAGGGAATAAGTATTTGATTGTTATGATAATTGTGTGTAATAATTGTCTTTCTGTTTCTTTTTCAGGAGCCACTAAAGGCGGCTTAGAAAGTCAAGCTGGCTAAATACTAATATTTTTGTTTTGTTCACAGGTTTTTTGTGCAGTGAAAGTACAGTACTGGCTAAATTTAGTGTAGCATGAGTTAGATCAGTTTCAAAAGGTCTTCATAGTCACCACGTGGTATCATGAGCTCAATGATTAGTAATTGTTTGCAAACAATTAAACAACAGTCAGGCATTTGTTGGTTAAAACAGTGATGTATACTGTCCCTCTGTGATGTGCATTTAATGTTTTTGTTTCCCCCCCCCTTAACCTTTTGTGTTTCTAGGTGTAAATAGAATTTGCTCTTTCAATGGAGCTCATAGGAAGAGGTCTCAGGATGTCTTTGTTCACACACCAGAACAAAAGTTGAGTTGGGAGATAGTGTTAGTGTATTTGTCTATCTGTTTGTGTGTGATGTGTTATGGCCAGCAGAACATTTTTATTTGAGGTTTTTTTTTTCAGTTTACATTTTTTTTGTTTTGTTTTCCTTGTTAACAATTTTAAATTAACAAGATTTTTTTTAAGTTGTTTTTTTGTCCCACTGCTTGGGTAGGCAGCTAACTTCAAAGTTGTTTGCCAGATTCATAATTTTTTTAGTTAGTATGGTACCAGTGTAACATGGTACCAAATGGGGGAATTTGTTAGAAAAATTAGTTACACTAAGAAGCCATGGTTTTTGTTTTTGGTTTTTCTTTTGGTGTGGATTACAGATACCCCCCCAGCTAGGATAGATTAAGATGAGAGCCTGGTCTGAACGTAGGCATATTAGTGGAGTTTTATGTAGGTGGAGAAAGGTATTGATTGATAAGAAAAATGATACTGCTCTTGATGTTTATTTCCAGGATCCGTAATTAGGCGAACCTATATATCCAAATTTGGGACCCTGGAGAAGTAGCAGCAGGCCAAACTTGTGGTGGCAATTGGACTACATTCATAGCGTTCATCGTGCACATATAACTATTAGTTAGTGATAGACAGATCTTAGACACTGCCAAGCTAGAAAAAAAAAGGAGTGACTTGGATTTTTCTCAGGGTGTAGCAGAGTATTGGAAACGAAATGGCGTTGCTCCATTTAAATGCACTCAGACATCAGCATGGGGGAAGGTCTGCCATGGACAATAGAAGAACACATGTGGTTGTTTTGCATAATTTTTTTTTTTTGAGCATGTAGTTTTTATTACATTTTCAAAGCACACATAACAATAACTTAAGAGGTTACCATATCTCAGTAATGAATGTACATACACAACGAGGGGTATTCATGCAGTTTTGCGATTAGATGCAGAACATTGAAGAAAACTTGAGTCGGTATGGTTAAAGTATTTTACATCTCACTGTCGTGTGTATAATGACAGTTTGGAGCGTATGGTTCAAGGCTACCTCTCAGAACAGAATACAACATAAGAAAACATTGCGAAATTAAATTAAGATCACCACCCGGAGTACACAAGAGAGAGAAAAAAAAAGTAGTAACATGAGAAGCAGTATTGCCAGTACCTATATCAACAAATTTCTGATATAAATTGGAGTGTAGCAATTTTATTTTCTCGAGGGACTATATGAATGTCAAGGGGTGTCATACAGTCATGTATGTAAATAACACCGAAATCTAAGTCGAACAAGTGATTGGTAGGGCATCAAGAGTAATTATCACACGAACGGGGACCCAGAGGCCCTCCAGGGCGTGTCTAGAGCACATCTAGGGCTCCCAAGGTGTGTGAGAGTTTGGCATTGAGATACCATGATGATGTTTGGAACCCCGACATGATGTCGCGAAGTTGGTCGGGGGGGAGTGTCTCGCTGAGGAAGGGGGACCACATGGAGAAGAAACGATCAATACGCTTCTCCTCATTATGTGTGTCGGCCTTGTCCAGGAGCATAAGCTTACGTAGGGTGTTCTGCAGGTCCTCTATCATGGGGGTTGTTGGCAGGAGCCATTTAGTGAGAATGGTTTTTTTAGATGCTAATATGCAAAGGTGTTCCCATCGCGAGATGGAAGGGCCAGGGGAAGATGCCCCCTGGGGTATGTCATGTAGTAGGCACAGTACAGGTCGTGGGGCCCTTGTTTCACCTGACAGGGAGTTCATGTATCGTATTGCCCGAGACCAGAAGGATTGGATCAGAGGGCAAGACCATATCAGGTGCAGGAAGTCGGGGTGATGTATGCTGCATTTGGGGCAATGTTGTAACCAATCCGGTGATGCAGAGACCGGAGCATAGTTGAAGGCATAGTATGCCCGGTGGAGTAGTTTAAATTGGATCTCCCTCCACGTTTCACTGATGTGATTTCTAATGTGTTGCCACCCCCGTAATATGCTATCAAACGCATCTTCCGGTGAGATGTCTAGTAATTGGGCCCAGAGGTGTACAAATGCGGGGATGTGATTGTCAGGTTGTTGGTGAATGTCGCGAAGAGCCAAATATAAATTGGATAGGGATAATTTGGACGGTGTGGGAGTCAGCAATCTTGCAAAGGTGAGAGGAAGTGTTTTTCACCTGTAATCTGTTGGTATGTATGAAGCGTGAGAGTTGTGCGTATTGGAGGAAATGTGTGGGGGGCACGCGGAACTTGGAAATGATTTCGTTGAATGTTAAGCAGGAGTTTTGGGGCGACAGTACGTCGTGAATGGTATGTATACCCCGGGCATTCCAGGTGCGGAAGTTTAGGGATTCAGCCCCTGCCGGAAAGACCGGCGATGTCAATAGAGGCAGCCATGGGGAGATGGTGCCCGGCAGCCTTGCCAGTTTCCTGACTTCCCTCCACGTTATGACAGTGTCTTTAATAAGCACATGTGATCTAACATGCAGGGGTATGGTGTGCAGGGGCGAGTTAAGGATGCCTGCAAGAGACCACGGGTGGGTCAGTTGTCGTTCCAGTGATGTATTAGAGTAAAACGAAGTATCCAGTATCCAGTCCCTTACGTGTCGGAAGATACTGGCTAAGTTATAGAGCCGAACATCTGGGACATTCATGCCTAGGTGGGATTTTGGGCGTTGCATTTTGGCTAGAGCAATTCGTGACTTTTTACCCCCCCATATGAATCTGGAAAAGGTCGAATTCAAGAGTTTTATATCTGAGTGTCGGAGCAGGATAGGAAGGGTTTGTAGAGGGTATAAGAGACGGGCAAAACTGACCATGCGTAGCAGTTGGCATCTGCCTGTCATGGACAGGGGAAGGTGTTGCCAGGAGGAGAGTTCCTGTATTATGGTATTAATGATTGGTTTAAAATTCAGGTTATATAGTTCTGAAGTGTTGCGGGGGATTTGTATGCCTAGGTAGGAGATCGCATGTTTCCTGAGCTGGAGTTTGTGAGAGGAGATGACAGATAATAGTGACGGAGGGCAATTGTTAGTGAGGGGCAATATTTCACTCTTGTCTAGGTTTATTTTTAGGCCAGAAAAGGTACCAAAGAGGGATATGTGTTGTAGTATTGTGGGGATCTGTAGCTCTGGGTCTGATAGTATCAGCATGATGTCGTCTGCGAAAAGCATGGATTTAAGTTCTGTCTTTGCTCTCCGATATCCGGAGAATAACGAATTGGATTCAAGGGATAGAGACAAGGGTTCCACAGCAATATTGAATAATAAGGGGGAAAGCGGACAAACTTGTCTTGTGCCCTTGTGCAGCCTAAATGAGGGTGAAAGTGATGTGGAGGTGAAGATCCGCGCCTCAGGAGAGGAGTAGAGGGTGGTGATATAGTGAAGGAAGGTATCAGTAAACCCCATCTTAATCAATACTTTTCTAAGCCATTCCCAGCTAATGCTGTCAAACGCCTTCTCGGCGTCCAAAGCTAACAGTGCCATTGGGCGCGAGGAGGCGTCTGACAAGCGATAACCATCTACAGCATATAACACCTTTCGAATATTCATACCTGCTGATCTACCTGCAATAAAACCCGCCTGGTTAGTAGAAATCATATTAGGCAGTATCAAGGAGAGGCGCCTAGCCATAATTTTTGACAAGAATTTAGCGTCCACATTTAACAATGAGATAGGGCGGTAGGATCCTGGCAGTAGTGGGTCTTTGCCTTTTTTGGGCAGGAGGCGGATGAAGGCCTCATTAAAGGTTGGTGGGTAGTTACGGTCACGTAAGATGTGTTGGAACAGGCCAAGCAGAGGTGAAGACACATCCTCCAATAGGATCTTGTAAAATTCAGACGAAAGCCCATCCGGGCCTGGTGCTCTGGAACATGGGGCTGTGCGTATAACCTCTTCTAACTCAAGCTGTGTAATCTCAGAATTTAAGGTAAGAGTGTCCTCAGCAGACAAAGAGGGCAGTTTGAGGGAGTCTAGGAATGAAGATCCATCTCCTGTGGCGCAGTGATATTTACTGTAAAGTGTCTTGTAGTATTGGCAGAATAAGTTGGAGATGGTTTCTGGGTCAGTGTGTATTTTGCCTGCGTTGTCTGCTAGTTTGAGTATGTGGGAGGTGGGTAGTGTGCCTTTCACCAAATTGGCCATAAGCTTACCTGATTTGTTTCCAAATCTGAATAGCTCTACTGTCTTATAAGAGCGAATGAGTTGATCGTATTGGAGAAGCCAGTGATCACATCTCTCCTTAGCCTGTATCCATCTGGTCCTATCTGAATCAGATAGGGATCGCTTATAAGCCACATAAGCATCCCTAGCTTCGGAGCAAGAGGTGGTATATTGTTGGCGTGTTTTTTTTTGTGGGAAGAAACATACGCCAGGATCCTACCGCGCAATACGGCTTTGGCTGTTTCCCAAAATAGAATGGGGTTATCGAGGTGTATAGAGTTATGGCTTAAATATTCTAGCCACCACATTTTCAGTTCAGCTCGAAAGGAATCGTCTTTGTACAAGTATGTGGGGAATCTCCATGTGACAGGTGATCTTGGAATGGAAAGATCCTGCAGTGATAGAAGCACTGGGGAGTGGTCCGAAATAACCATGTCTCTGATGTGGATGTCATTAAGCTTGCCCATAAGAGTCGGTGGTAGAAGAAAAAAGTCCAGGCGGGACATCGTTCCGTGCGCGTGCAAAAAAGTGAGTGTAATCTCTTTCAAGCGGATGGAGGAACCTCCAGGCATCAATCAACCCGCCTGCTGAAATCATAGAAGAGAGGTTTTTGTCTTGAGGAGAAGTTGATGTGCGAGGGGTTCCGTGTCCATCGGATAGGTCCTCTGGGGGGGAAGGGACCGCATTGAAGTCTCCCCCTAGTATGCGGTGGGCATGTGGTGCAGATTGAGAGGTTTGTGACAATATGGTATCAAAAAACAGTTTGTTGTCCGAGTTAGGTCCGTAAATATTCCAAACGTCTAGGATGCTGGTGCCCACTTGGAGCGATGCACACGACCAGCACCCCTCCTGGAGGTCACTGCGATGAGACAAGAGGGAGTAGGGTAGCGATTTGCTAAGTAGTATGAGGACACCAGCCGACCTTCCTTTGGCAGGTGCACCTTCCACCTTTCCTACCCAGGATCGTTGCATGCGGAAGAAATCTTCCTCAGGGAGATGTGTTTCCAGGAGTAGGGCGATGTCCACTTTCAATTTTTTAAGGTGCCGTAAGACTTGTGTGCGTTTATTCGGTGATTTAAGGCCCTTGACGTTCCACGTCACTATATTCAGTGGGGATCCCATCTTTTAAGAGGAGTGAGTTGAGATATAGTGTCGTGGATCAGAAAACAGATAGGATGTGGGCGGATGAGTGTCCCTACGCTCACATCGGCCCTAGATAAGTAGGTCCCAAGAAGAAAGAGATCACCGAGCGGTGAAACATAGGAATTGGTGTACTCCGGGGCTGTGAGAGGACCCCGTGTAACTCCTCCCTTCTGCGGTCGGGCAAAACAGGTAGTATAGGTAGTGATCATATTTAATCTCCCCCAAAAAAGTGAAAAGCAACGTAGAACGAACAGCAGTAAAGCAGCAATAACTAAAATCAATCCTTGTGAATGACCTCCTTTTTTCCCAATGAGGGGTGCAACTGGAGGGAACCATGTTTAACATCACACAACTAATGTCAGCACATGGGAGCACTAAATGCGTATACTCACGCAAAGGTAGAGTCTCGAAAGCCTGCTCCGTCCCGTGAAGCAAGTGGTGTTAAGTCAGAAGACACTGGAGTACATACCGATCATGGCCGTGAAGTATGTGTCATGTCCTGAAACTCAGAGTCGCCTCGTAGCCAGGTGCTGGTTGAAAGCCGGTGGTAGCCCTGAAGAAATGTCATCTCTCAGGCTTTTTTTGTTCCTTGGGGGGCTTTTGGAAGGTGAAGCAGGGTAGGGATCAGATGAGGCCACCAAGAAAGATTTGGCGTTGTCAGCAGAGAGAAACGATTCCGTGGTGCCTCTTGGAGTAGAAATGCGCAGGACGGCAGGGTATGCCAGTGAGAATTTGATACCGCGTTCCACCAGCATGCTGCAAACCTCCGAGAACGACTTTCTTTGCTTAGTGAGAGCCACCGAATAGTCTGCGAAAAGTAGCAGTTTTTGGCCTTCTACCATCAGTGTGCGTTGTGCCCGGAAGGCCTGCAGTATTTGTTTACGGTCCGCAAAATCTAGGTATCGTACAATCACAGGTCTGGGCCTGTCAGCTGCCCTTTGCACACCCACTCTGTGGGCCCTTTCAACTCTGCATGTGTTTAGGAGGCCCAGGGCCTTCGGTATGGCAGTGGAGCATAGTCGAATGAGATCTGTGTGGGGGGCTGTTTCCGGAAGGCCTATGACCCGCAGATTGTTCCTCCTCGATCTGTTTTCAAGATCATCGACCTTTTCCAGTAATTGTTGGATGGAGGAGTTAGCGTGTTCACATGATCTCTGCGTGGCCTACATCTTGTCTTCCAGATCACTCACTCTATGCTCCGCTGCCTGGATGCTGTTAGTATGTGTGTCGAGCGTGGCCTTGAGTGGGCCCAGATGTTGCTGGATGGCGTCCCTCACTATATCTCTCATGTCGGCTTTAAGGTAAGCTGCCACTGCTGCGGCTATGCCTTGGTGATCAGGGTTAAGTAAGTGGGTTGACGAGGGCTCACCTTCGGTATCGCCGCCAGACGATGCCAGCATGTCATCCTCATCCGCCATCTTGGCTGGGTCCGATGTGTCCGCAGTCGGTGGTAAAATGGCTCGTTTCGGCTGGTTCGGACGGGATATAAATTTGTCCATATCAGCGGGGATAGTAGTCCGGTTCGTCTAGGCTATTTGTGATGAGATAGAGGCCGGTCGGTGTGATCGATTCTGTAACGGGACGGAGCGGTGTTGCACGCGTCTATCTCATTGGGCGCCGGAACCGGAAGTCCTTGCATACATTTTAAGTAATCCCTGAAATCATCATATTGCTGAATGCTTTTTGGTTTTTTTCCTCTTACTTGCACCATTAAATCAGTGAGTGGAAGTTGGAGGAAGCAGAAGTTCCTATGAATATATAAGCCATACTGAAGTGCTAAAAACTAAGTGTCAGTAGTTTGATATGACCATGTCTATTCAGTCTTCAGGCACATCTTTGAGTCTTTGAATAGCCACACAATAGGTCTCTTGCAGCACCTATTGTACTTGGGTACGAATGAGAAATGACCAACAGGAAAAATTATCCAGCCTGCTGGAAATTGTTGATGTGTATACCAGACATTTGTAGCATGTGGTGATTGATTTACTCAAATGGTGTACTCGATTATCATGAATGAGGCCTGAATTTTTCACATGTCTAGTTTAAAATCATGCAGAGTAAGGCATTATTAGTAACGATCTAGAATTTCACTTTATGCTTATTGGCCAATATGGAGCACAGCATACATTAGAATAATCTGTATTAGACATATATACATCTATCATGTTCCTTTCATTCAATGAGATTTTGTGAGAAGTAGAATTCAGCTGGATTGGACTTGTGGGCCAGTGCAAGGCACAGAGCGTTTTTGCGGAATTGAGCTTGCCCATACTCCTGTCATATAAGGCAGCTGACAAGCAAGATTACAGTTTGTAGTGAAATGACAATCCGGTTAAGGGATCGAGTTAATTAGCATGTTATATATGTGATATCAATGTATGATATGTAGATTTCTTCTGTGATTATCATGAGGGATATTGGTGAACTGTTATGTATTTAGTAATATCCATGTGGAATAACGTGTGACTGTTGTATGAATGGGTTCCTGCTCTGTCTATGCCTGCCCATGTTGGCGAAGAAACTGTCTCCGAAGAAAGGCCGCTATGCAGGAATGTTACCAGGACTGGAGTAATGCAGATATCAATTTTCTGTGGTTTGTTATTGGATTGTGTGTGCCAATATAGGCACAAAACCAGGGAATGTTGGAACGTAAAAAAAAATTGACATCTATGATACAGCTTTGATGGAAGGTTCCTTGATATCTTGAATGGAATCAGCAGTGGCTGATATGTAAATGAGGACCATCAAAGGGTTCTTGGGGCTGGACACTGAGGAATGAAGATCTGCCAGGACGGTCATGTCCTGGGGCAAGCCCGACCCCCTGCTGGTATTTACTGCCCACACCTGTGTCAGCAAGGCATATATGCTGGGATGGGGGCAGGGGCATATGATGGAACCTTCTTCCTGTGTGACACTAACCTAGCTGACCAGCAAGACCTTTGGACAAGACAAGTCTTTCTGAACTCTGCAATCAACTAAAATAATTGACATCTATGATACATCTTTGATGGAAAGGTTCCTTGATATTGTGAGCTGCCCGTGGCTGTTTGATATGCAAATTAAGACCATCAAAGGGTTCCTGGGGCTGGACACTGATCAAAGGAGATCTGCTGGACTGTCATTCGCTCGTCCTCCCCCTTCCTGCCCCTGCCAGTGTCCGGATTAAGGGTCTGGTTGGGAAGTTGAGGACGGACACAACATTTTTTTTCAATTTTGTGGTGGTGGGGTTCCTCCTTAAAATTTCTACCAGACCTAGAGGGCCTGGTATGACTTTTGGGGGAAACCTCACAAACGTTTTGAACATTTTTAACTTCTGCCCCTGCCAGTGTCCGGATTAAGGGTCTGGTTGGGAAGTTGAGGACGGACACAACATTTTTTTTCAATTTTGTGGTGGTGGGGTTCCTCCTTAAAATTTCTACCAGACCTAGAGGGCCTGGTATGACTTTTGGGGGAAACCTCACAAACTTTTTGAACATTTTTAACTGGGGGTCCTTCCTAGCATTCCTACCAGACCTAAAGGGTCTGGTATGGTTTGAAAAGGGGACCCCACGCTGTTTTTTCCCCAATTTTGTTTACTTTTTTTTAAATTATGCTCACTACCTTTGAGTATTCCTGCCCTTGGCATTTTCAATGCTGCAGATTGGATGTGGTGTGTGGCTAGGTGGGGCATCCCCCAAGCCCCCCAGAGGAGGGAGAGAAAGCTTGCAGTGCAAGTGTAATGTGTGTGTGGGGGCAGTGTTCAAGTGCAGTCTGCAGAAGGATCTCTCTCAAACATTATCTGTTGTGTCTAGCTGAGGTTGTCTGGTCACATTAAATTGTAGAAATCTGAAGGTTCTGAAGCAATTGTGTTCTGAAGCAATTACTAGTAAGGATTTTCTTTGGGACAGGTACATCCCCTACATGGTATGCCTTATAGTTTCCTGGATTAGAAAATATAGCTGGTTTAACACCTACAGTATAACAGACTTGTGTTGCAGGGAAGGGATGATAAGTCATTATGAGTCACACTCTCTCTGTTGGATTCTTATTTTATATTACATTATAAAAATTGCAGCAGAAGAAATAAGCTTTCCAAGTGCAGGTGGAATTAACTGGAAACTTGGTGGTGTAGCTCAGAGGCCAGTGGGCTGATTATCATCCATCCACACATGACATAATAGTTCAGGCAGACTGACCAATCATTCATCCACTATGACCAATCTAGTAATATTTTGGCCTTAGTTTGCATTTTCTTTACCAACTACCTATATATCTAGAGAGCAAACAAGCAACATGATTGTTTTCAGCATAATCCATGTTTGGTAAATAATAAAATGTAAATGTGCAAACTAGTTAAGATATGCAAGTATTTTTCACATATATTTTTGTGATTTGGGATTTTTGTGAATACTTATATTACCTGCGCTCTTTTTTATTGCAACTTTTGCTTTCTTAAGACGTTTCAGCATGCCTCTCAAGTCAGTCACACCGTACTGAAAGGCAATTTTTTCATACTCGCTTGGTTTGGCATTCTTCAAGATTTCCCAAACATCTGGAGGAATACCCTCTGGTTCCTCTTCTTTTTTTTTCTCCTCCCTAGAAGTTATAGAACTATTGTTATTTATCTTATAATCGATATGTTGATTTCTAATTAAATATCTTTAGGAATTAGCTAAGTGGGGTCACCGAAAAAACATACATTGAAATGTCTGCTAGATCTTTGACTAATGACAATGTACCTTATTTCCTGTTTACTTACCTCTTCTTGAGCAATGCACTGAAGTCCAGCTCACCAGCATTTTCATCCTTTTGTTCACCTCTACAAGCATTAAAAAATTACGTTTGTTAGAATACTATCTTAAAGCATATGCACAATATTTTTTTTTTTTTTTGTAAGTTCTCCTTATGTAACATGAGTACCCCTATTCCACATGTCTTCTGTGCTATCTTCTGGATTCCTACTCCCCTACACTGGTTATGCTTCTGAATGCAGGAAGTCAACCAATTTGACTATTTGAAAAGTATTTTTACTTTTACAGCCAAATTTGGGAAACACCCACTGTATGTTTGTTTTGTGGTTATCTTGCTCCAAACAGCTAGAATGGTTTTTAATATTTTTACCTTTCTAGCTGTTTGGAGCAAGATTATACATAGGACACTACAGGCAGATTCTAGTTGGTTTGAATAAATGCAGATAAGGGGAGAGACTGAATTTTAGCTTTTTTGTGCATTAACATCCAATGCCTTGAAATCTTTAACCCAATGTTAGGACAGACAGTCCTGCTCATCTAGATTAATAAAGAAATCTGTCAGCACAGCACAGACAGGGTTAAGTGTTTAAAACAAACTCTCCCCTCCGCAGCCCCCTCAGACAGTAAGAACTAAGCAGCATTTCTAAGTCCTGGAGTTTGCAGAACAAGCATCTATAAACAGTAAGCTGGAATTTTTTTGAGGTTATGCTATGTGAATGAGAACATGTAACAAATGTAAAGTAGGTGTTATCCCAATTTGGCTGCAAAAAAACAGAAAAAGACTTTAAAGCAGATGTACAGTTTATGTACCCTATCCCAGCATGCACCACTGGTCGAGAGAAAACCAGTGATTGGCTGCTGCATTGTACATACACTTACAATGTCTCTCATTGGCTGTCCCACAATACAGCAGAGTCACACTCCACCCAGGGGGGTTATATCAATGCCAGACACCTGGAATTAGCCAGCTAAATGCCAACTATAATCCAGTCAGGCTGACTGCAGCCCTGGCAATCACTAAATGTCTATTAGCCACCTCACAAAAGGTTACGGGGCTACACTTGTTTAAGAATGTTGCCAATATACTATGGCTAGTTAGATTAAAAGTGTCAGAATTTATCTCTTCGATCCCGGGGGGGCACACTGTTGGTCTGCCACCTCCCGCAGACGTGTACTGGGCTGTGTGCTCTGTCAGCTGGGGAGAGCTGTCAGTCTGCCTTTCATGCTCCCTGGCTCCAGTGGCTGCTGTTCCTTCCCTGGCCACCTGTATGTTCCCCTGAGAGCCGCCGCTGTGCTGGGCGCACATGTGCACACTGAACTGCCTCTTAAAAGGGATAGTGTGCACTTCTACAATCAAGTCTTCAGAGTTCGGCCTTCTGCAGTGACATCAGCAGAGCACAGGTATAAATTCAGATCAGTCTAAACAGTCAGTGCTTAGTTGTTGCAGAACTTTGTTTTTTGTAGTGCCTGACATTATTATCCTGCTGTTTTCCTGTGTATGGACCTTTGGCATCATTATCCAACCCTGATCCTTTGCTGCCCGCCTGGCCTCTGTTACCATTACTGACTACGGGTTTGGATTACGGTTTTGGCTATGGTGTTCTGGACTTTTGCCTGTGCTGGTTACCACTACATAAGACCCTGGGCGTTTATACTAGTCTACTTGCGCAGAGGTGCTCTTAGTACTGGCGGGTCTCCCTGCACCTGGGCTTCTACCGACCTCATCTGATATCTAAACCCAAGAACAAAATGTACCATAATGCAGCTTACCAGTGTTTAGATAATAGTGGCTGCAAATATTTTAATGGTTCCGGCTAACAGTATTTTTGGCAAGTACACTAAATATTAATTGATGTTGCCAGAAACGGAGTATCTTTGTAAGTTCCTCTTAATTTAACTGGAATCACAAAGAATGTTATCTTCTTTTCCAAGCTATTATCTGTAAACTAAAATCCTCTCGCCCCCCATGTAATCGAGATAAAGAGTGGGAGATGTGTTTGTAGTCCAAATGAAGGGAGCAACCTACTGTAACAACCACAGTTCCCTCTATAGGTAATGTGCAGTGAGTGAGTGTAATCAATCTAGGGCAGAAAGTGTGTAACTGGCAGAATCACTAGGGGGGGGGGGGAAGCGCGGGCTTCCGCTCTA
>NW_017308443.1:174630-175525 GCF_000935625.1 Nanorana parkeri | reverse complement strand
TGGTGAAAGAAGGTGTGACCGGGGCAAAGCCGGGGGGGGGGGGGGGGTTACAGCTGGCTCTGCCTCTAGATAGGCAGAGCCCGCTGTCACTCACGCAGCTGGGTGGATCTCGACATTAACGTCGGGATTCGTCCCGAATGCGGCGGTTTAAGTATACCGCGACCTGTAGCTCGCGATATACTGAGCTTTGGGTCATGGGAGGATGCTAGTATATGTCCACCCGTGACCCTTAAGAGAACTATGGGGGAAAACACTTACTCCATAGTTCTCTTTTAAGTTTTAGGGGGGAGCTGTTATTTTATTGCTTCGTTTAATTGCAAGTATGTGATCTCTCACAAGCCTGTAACAAATTTGGAGCACCTTTTTTATGGCCTCATAATCTTTGATTCAGAGAGTGAGGAGTTTGATGATTGATGTTCCAAGACTGCTGAGAGTAAAACAAAAGGCTCCCCTATGTGTATTGCATCTTATAGTGTATCTCGTATTTTTAAACTGTTAACAGTTACTAAATGAAGTCACAACATTATGAAAATCTATTCATCATATTTTATTGAATCCTTTTGTTAGTCTCCTATATAATTGAAATTATGCTGTGCTGATTTACTACTCTAATTATCAGAAAACACTGATCAAAAAAAGACACTTTCACTTTTGATATCCTGCTGTATAAAAATTACAGAAAGTAAATTAATTATATTTAGTGTTTTGAACATACCAGTTCCTGACAAAACTCTTGTTTTTTTAGGTTTTTTTTAGATAGAGTAGGATTAGAAACTTTCTTAGGTTTTAATCCTTCCTCACTCTGCCCCAAATTGGTAGGAGTTGGATTTTAATGAATATATAACTGGATTCAAAGGATTTTAACCTCTTGCCGTCCGCCCGTAGTAGAAAAACG